>NW_017103478.1:56263-60017 GCF_001263275.1 Habropoda laboriosa
GTTCGTCTCGAAACGCACAAGATTATTCTAGTCTCAATCGTCCGGAGACTAGACTCGAAACACTCGATTTCTGAAGAAATTTGGAAATCGAAGCGTCGCGACCATCGACGAGACCAAAAGTTAAGCTGGGCCTTACAACCCCAGCCGAGGAATCTTAATCCGCGTTCGGTGATCGCGTACGGGCGAGCAATCTAGCGAGATTGCCAAGCTACGAAACAGTTCCAGTAACAATATATTTAAGTATTTACTATGTAATCAATGTTAGGATAATATTGTCTAAACGTACTGTAATTTAGTAATTATAACCGTTCAATAATTTATATCAGTAATCGACCATCTTACCGACACGATATGCAAATCACCGTCTTCTATTGTATATTATTTATCTTATTTATCTTTATTCATTGTATATTTATTGAACGCGATCGTTCAAGGCGGGTGGCATGTCGTGTCCTCAACACGAACCACGCGACCGATCACCCCCACCGTTGACTTGCATCGCTTCTATCTACCTGCCAATAAGGGTTCGCGAAAGAGGCCTTTTTCTGGGAAGGGCGTTGATTGGCCCTTTTTCCAAATTAGCAGCTACAAAAACATGTATAAAGGTAGCTTTCGCAAGCCCGAGAATCAGAACATGTACGGAGAGAAGCAGAGCGTGTACGGTGTATACATATTAAAAAAAACCGAACAACGTAGTTTAACCTAAAACTAAACAACCAATAGGGAATCATCCATCGTGATATCTTCCAACCGAGACATAAGATCACGGTACCAAACACGTACTCCTTACCGAATTTCCGATAAGACCAATCTCCCCGGGGGTTCGTTCGACTTTCCCGCCACTACTTTATACTAAAAACGGAAATGATTGGTCGACGGCCTGAAAGTCCAGCTTTCTTTTTATGTATAAAATTGTTACATTTCGAAATATTCACAAATCTTCAAGGAATTACTAAACATACCAGACACATTGCGCTATATCTACCAACCAATCAACTAAACATCTAAGAATAAAACACACATATACATCTACATATTGAATCTTTCTCCTACAATCACAACATTCTCTCTCAACTGAACAAGCGAGAGAAATTCAGTGCCCAGACGGCCGACTTCATACTTGAATTCAATGTTCAAGACGCAACAGTCTTAATTCGCGGAGCTGACTGCAGAGCTGTTTGAAGAACTCTGCCGATAGTCTCAAGTTTTCTCCGTACAGTAGTTCGCGACTGACGCTTTTAAATCTTCTCGATACAGGAATCACCTACAGGTTTGTAGGACCTCAAGAGAAGTATCGAAGCACGAATACTAGTAATACCGTGGGTTACGCTTCGGTTGAACGTTCGTCGCTGTGGCATTTCATCGCTGCTTTTAATTGTCCATGGAAACGGTCGACTAAACTGTTCGCTGCTGGGTGATAAACAAAAGTTCTTAAATGAGTTGATCCTAACAGTGTATTCAAACGATTATGCAGTTGTGACTCGAACTGCGTGGAATCGCGTAACCCAGCCAACGACAAATGCTTTCACGACGGTTTTGACATTTGACCTCAAATTGTTTTGTTATCTTTTCGAATATTCGTGCCCACTCGCGCTCAATAGCTTAAGGACATGCCATAAACCGCGAGTTTCCGAAGGGTATATTCTTTTTGTAACGGTTCGCGAACCGATGAGTCCCACGACGGAAATCTAGTATGGTTGCTCATTTTTTCCATCTCCGCCGTGATCGTCTCCCACCCTTCCAAGAAAAGGCGCGCTTAGGGCGCACTGGAAGGGCGTTGGTGACATGATTAGACACGCTGTTTGCTAATTGATATTGTTCATCATCAAAAGTGACCCGCCGAATACCAGATCTGTAAAAATTACAGTTGCCTAAAGAACACTGCTCAACCATAATCTTAAATTATAGTCTAACTTTACAGTAAAAATAAATCGAATTTTAAGCACAACCAGGTTCAAAAAATTAGTCAAAATAGTCACGGCTAGGTATATGCTTGCTAATTTTCGCTCGCTGACACTCGAGGCAGTTGCGGGACCATTCGCGAGAATCCTTTCGATTGATGGCCACACGGAACTTTCTTGACCAGCTTTATGATTGCTCTACTTCCAGGATATGAAGGCTTGTGCGTGGAATTGAATGCTTGCCATTCAAACTGTTTGATGACGAATGATCTGACGTTACCGGTCTATAGACCACAATAAAATTCAGTATCGCTGTTTAAAAAATTAATCCATTTTAGTTGTAGTAAGGTACAAGATACTATTAGGAGCACTTTCAGTTCTTTACCCGATTTCTGTGATTTAGCTACATTGTCGTACATTAGCGACGCAGTGATTGACTCTCCTCATGATAATGTGTCTGCAAGTAGCAGACAATAGAGTACTGTCTTTCCCGCGTACGTACTTGACATCTGTGAAATGACTGATACCGTCCAAATATCTAAATTGTCTTGGTGTGCATTTTTCCGGTTTCAGTTTAAACGTGAATACAATTGGTTCCTGATCGGCTTATACTGTAAATCTATCGTTAAACGGTGTCTGTAGTACCACGGCGCTAGATATGAATTTTGGGTAAAAGTTTATTATACCCAAGAACCTGCGAAGTTGGCTGACGGATTTTGGTTTCGGAAAATACATTATTGTTCATACCTTGTCGAATAACGGTTTCGTGCCTTTTGCGTTTACAGTATACCCGAGAAATTGTCTCACATGTTTTTTATACATTTTTCATTACATTGTTCACTTTTTTCAGCAGTCACAATTAAACAGTTTCTTTCAATTCGTTCTTTCATATTATCTATTGAAGCAGAATTATTGGAACTTCCATATAATTTTCCAAGAAAACCTCCAGAGTTGAGTTGCGACCCATGGTACCTTTTACATTTTTTGTCCTCGCAACGAGTAGAATAGGATGTAAACAAAAAATTTGAACTGGAATTTCAAGGTCAAGAACAATTTTACACATACATTCTTTTACAAATGTACACCGATCGAAAGGTGTAGAATCCCGTTGTGGTGATAGTACAGTCCAGGGGCTGTACTACAGCGCGGAGCCGCACTCAATCCCCGACCTATCGTCCTGGGTCGGGGATGTGAGCGGCTCCGTGGCTAAAAAAGGCCCCTCCTGCCGTTCTGTTCGAACGGGAGAGGGACTTTGTGGTGGACGAGTGGCGCGGCCTGGCGGTGGTGGGGACTTATGCCCCGCCCCGTTAGACCCTCGTGTCATTCGAGGAGCACCTTGACGGGCTGCGAGACTGTGTATCCCGCATTGCACCCCGTCCGGTGCTCGTCTTGGGGGACTTTAACGCCCACGCTACGGCGTGGCGTTCCCCCAGGACTGGTGGGTAGAGATGAAATATCTTAGCCTCTACCTGGACGGCCCCTGGAGTTTCGGGCCTCGTTTCCGGCACCTCGTTTCCCGGTTGGAGCGGGCAGCGGCATGCATTTTCCGCCTCATGCCCAGCTTAGGGAGGCTAGACGAGTGGGCTCGCCGCCTGAATGAGGAAGTCGTGCGGTCTATGGCCCTTTACAAGACCCCTATATGGGCTGACGCCCTGATAGCTAGCAGGCGCAACCGCAAAGCTTTGCGTCGCATGCAGCGTCGGTTGGCTATCAGGGTGATTAGGGGATACCGCACGGTCTCCCACGAGGCGGCAGCCGCCCTGGCGGGTGTTCCGTCGCGCAGGTACGGAACCGGATTTATGGCACGCTCGCACGAGAAGGTTATTTTTGAGAACAAAGACGCTTCGTAGCTC
>NW_017103479.1:0-901 GCF_001263275.1 Habropoda laboriosa
GGACAAACCACGTTATGCAGTACTACACACGACTGCTTTCTCTTTATTTTGCATATTTCGCTTTGTAAAATGTGCTCTAACGAATATAAACTGAAATACTGCTGTTTTCTCGCGACAAACCCCTTTTTGCAGTACTGCAAACATCTGTTCTCTCTTTATTTGGCATGTTTCGCACAGTAGAACGTGGTTAAACGAATGTAAACTGAAATACTTCTGTTTTCTCGCGACAAACCCCTTTTTGCAGTACTGCAAACATCTGTTCTCTCTTTATTTGGCATGTTTCGCACAGTAGAACGTGGTTAAACGAATGTAAACTGAAATACTTCTGTTTTCTCGCGACAAACCACTTTTTGCAGTACTGCAAACATCTGTTCTCTCTTTATTTTGCATGTATCGCCTCGTAAAATGTGATTTAACGTATATAAACTGAAATACTTCAGTTTTCTTGCAACAAAGCACGTTTTGCAATACTGCACACGACTGGTTTCTCTGTATATTGCATGTTTCCCCACGGTAAACGAGTTTTAACGAATATAATCTGAAATACTGCTGTATTCTCGCGACAAACCACGTATCGCTGTATTTAAAACATCTGTTATCTCTTTATTATACTTGTTACGCCACGTAAAACGAGTTTTAACGAATATAAACTGAAATACTGCTGTTTTCTCGGGACAAACCACGTATTGCAGTACTGCACACGACTGTTTTCTCTTTATTATGATTGTTTCGAAACGTAAAACGAGTTTTAGCGAATATAAACTGAAATACTGCTGTTTTCTCGGGACAAACCACGTATTGCAGTACAGCACACGACTGTTTTCTCTTTATTATGCCTGTTTCGCCACGTAAACCGAGATTTAACGAATATAAACTGAAATACTGCTGTCATCACGGGACA
>NW_017103480.1:0-624 GCF_001263275.1 Habropoda laboriosa
TTCGAATTTAAATATAATTCCTTCAGCTAAATGTATACAGTATATCTTACACTTTTTTAATCCGGAATATATGGGTAAGCTTTGTTATTCAAAGCTCAAACGGTTCCCGCGTTTCTGTTAAACGAAGCGAATATACAAAAATAACGCGGCTAGGTGATAGTAGTTCTTCGCGACTTTCACATAACATACTGGGCGGATACTTGTACTCTAAACGGCGTAGGATTCCACTACGCATTCTGGACATCGCCGTCGAATTTTCGAACAACGATGTGGGCGAAAATACAGATACTTAAATATTTCGACTTTAAAAATAATTCCAACAGCTAAATGTATGCAACGAAATCTTAGAATTTTTTGGTGATAAATATAAGTGTGTGGCTGGTTCTTCAATATCTCACTCGGTTCCCCTGTTACCTTTAATCGAAGCGTATATACACATATAAAGTCGCGCTTGGAGATAGTATTTCTTCGCGATTTTCACGTAATGTACCGGTAAGATACTCGCACTCCGAATGGAGAACGATTCTGCTATGCATTCTGGACATCGGCGCCGAAATTTCTAACAACGGTGATAGGGGCAAATACAGATAATTAAATATTTAGGCATTATATATAATTCCTTCA
>NW_017103481.1:0-1212 GCF_001263275.1 Habropoda laboriosa
GTTTTAGGAATTAATAATAACATCGAAGTAATTAATTATCTGTTTTTTCCCCCACCATCGTAGATCGAAAATGCGACACCACGGCCAGAATGCATAGCGGAATCAAACACAATTAGAGTACGAATATCGCCGCATTATGTTATCTTAATGTCGCGAAGAACTACTATCGATATCGTACCTGTACGTTACGTGAAAATATCGGAGAAATACCATCTCCAAGCGCGACGTTATAGGTGTATTATCTTCGTTTACCAGTATCACGGGAACCGTTTGAGCTATTGAAATAACAAACCACACCTTTGTATTCCATCCTAAAAAAAGGTAAGGTTTCGTTGGGAACATTTAGCTGAAGGAATTATATTTAAGGTCGAAATATTTAATTGTCTGTATTTGCTCCCACCATCTTATTTCGAAAAGTCGACACCGATGTCCAGAATGCATAGCAGAACCGTACGCCATTTAGAGGACGCGAATCGTCCCAGTATGATACGCGAACGTCGCGAAGTACTACTATAACCATTTGCGACGTTATATGTATACATTCGCATTGTTTAGCAGTAACACGGGAACCGTCTGTGCTATTAAAAAACAAACCACACCTTTGTATTCGGTACCAGAAAATGGTAAGATCTAGTTGGGAACATTTACTTATTGGAATTATTTCTAACGATGAAATATATAATTACTTGTATTTTCCCCCACATCGTAGTTCGAGAATTCGACGCCGGCGTCCAGTATGCATAGCAGAACCGTTCGCCATTTAGAGGATGAGAATCGTCCCAGTATGATATGCGACGGTCGCGCAGAATTACTATATCCAGGCGCGACGTTATATGTCTATATTCGCTTAGTTTAACAGTAACACGGGAACCGTTTGAGCTATTGAAAAAACAAACCACACCATCGTATTCGGTATCAAATAAAGGTAAGAATTCGTTGGGAACGAATATTTGTAGGGAATATTTTTAAAGTCGAAATATTTAGTTATCTGTATTTGCCCCCATCATCGTAGAGAGAGAATTCGACGCCGATGTCCAGAATGCATAGCAGAATCGTAGTCCATTCAGAGTGCGAGTATCTTACCGGTACATTACGTGAAAATCGCGAAGAACTACTATCTCCAAGCGCGATGTTATAGGTGTATATTATCTTCGTTTAACCGTCACACGGGAACCGTTTGAGTTATCGAAAAAACAAACCACACCTTTGTAT
>NW_017103482.1:0-267 GCF_001263275.1 Habropoda laboriosa
TATATTCGTTAGAACACGTTTTGTGTGGCGAAGCACGCAAAATAAAGTGAAAACAGTCGTTTGTAGTACTGCAAAACGTGGTTTGTCGCGAGTATACAGCAGTACTACAGTTTATATTCGTTAAAACACGTTTTACGTGGAGGAATATGCAAAATAAAGAGGGGCCAGTCATTTTGCAGTACCGCAAAACGTCTTTGTAGCGAGAAAACAGCAGTATACCAGTTTATATTCGCCGAAGCACGATTTGCGTGGCGAAACATGCAAAAT
>NW_017103483.1:0-675 GCF_001263275.1 Habropoda laboriosa
TATAATTCCTTCAGCTAAATGTATGCAATGAAATCTTACCTTTTTTGGTACCGAATACAAATTTGTGGTTTGTTTTTTCAATAGCTCAAACTGTTCCCGTGTAACTGTTAAACAAAGCGAATACACACATATTACGTCGCTCATGGAGGTATTACTTCTTCGCGATGTTCACCTACCGCACCGGTACGATACTCGTACTGGAAATGGAGTACGATTCTGCTATGCATTCTGGTCTAAGGCGTCGAATTTTCGTACTACGATGGTGGGGGCAAAAACATTTAACTAAATATTGCGACTTTAAAAATATTCCCGACAAATAAATGTTCCCTACGAAATCTTACCCTTTTTTGATACCGAACACATAGGTGTGGTTTGTTTTTTCAATAGCTCAAACAGTTCCCGTGTTACTGATAAACGAAGCGAATATACACATATAACGTCGCACATGGATATAGTAGTTCTGCGCAAACTTCGCAAATCATACTGGGACGATTTTCTTCCTCTAAATGGCCAACTGTTCTGCTATGCATATTGGACCCGGCGCCGAATTTTCGAACTTCGATGGTGGGGGAAAAAATTGATAATTAAATATTTCGTCTTCAAAAATAATTCCTAAAACTAAATGTGACCAACGAAATCTTACCTTTTTTTGGTACTTAATACGAAGTGTGTGTT
>NW_017103484.1:0-2545 GCF_001263275.1 Habropoda laboriosa
CCTAGCCGACGTTATATTTGTATATTCGCTTCGTTTAACAGTAACACGTGAACCGTCTGAGCTATTGAAAAAACAAGGCACACCATTATATTCGGTACCAAAAAAAGGTAAGGTTTCGTAGGGAACTTTCATTTATTGGAATCATTTCTAAAGACGCAGTATTTAATTATTTGTAACTTCCCCCTCATCGTAGTTCGAAAATTCGACGCCGGCGTCCAATATGCATAGCAGATCCGTTGGCCATTTAGAGGAAGAAAATCGTGCCAGTATGATTTGCGAAGTTCGCGCAGAACTACTATAACCATGTGCGACGTTATGTGTGTATATTCGCTTCGTTTCAGTGACACGGCAACCGTGTGAGCTATTGAAATAACAAACCCAAACTTTGTATCCGGTATCAAAAAATGCTAAGTTTTCGATGGTCACATTTAGTTTTAGGCATTATGTTTAACGTAGAAATATTTAAATATCTGTATTTTCCCCAACCATCGTAGTTCGAAAATTCGACGCCGGCGTCCAGAATGCACAGCAGAAATCTACTCCAATTAGAGTACGAGTATCGTACCGGTACGTAACGTGAAACTCGCGAAGTAATACTATCTCCAAGCGCGACGTTATATGTGTATATTCGCTTCGTTTAACGGTATCACCGGAACTGTTTGAGCTTTGAATAACACAGCACACATTTGTATTGGGTATCAAAAAATGGTAAAATTTCGTTGGTCACATTTAGTTTTAGGAATTATTTTTAAAGTCGAAATATTTACTTATCTGTATTTGCCCCCACCATGGTAGAGAGTAAATTCGACGCCGGCGACCAGAATGCATAGCAAAATCATACTTCATTTAGAGTATGAGCATCGTACCGTTACCTTACGTGAAAATCGCGAAGAACTACTATCACCTAGCCGACGTTATATTTGTATATTCGCTTCGTTTAACAGTAACACGTGAACCGTTTGAGCTATTGAAATAACAAAGCACACCATTATATTCGGTACCAAAAAAAGGTAAGGTTTCGTAGGGAACTTTCATTTATTGGTATCATTTCTAAAGACGCAGTATTTAATTATTTGTAACTTCCCCCTCATCGTAGTTCGAAAATTCGACGCCGGCGTCCAATATGCATAGCAGATCCGTTGGCCATTTAGAGGAAGAAAATCGTGCCAGTATGATTTGCGAAGTTCGCGCAGAACTACTATAACCATGTGCGACGTTATGTGTGTATATTTGCTTCGTTTACGAGTATCAACGGAAACGCTTGAACTTTGAATAACAAAGCATACCTTTGTATTCGGTACCAAAAACAGGTAAGATTTCGTTGGGAACATTTATTTGTTGGAATTATTTCTAACGACGAAACATTTAATTATTTGTATTTTCGCCACATTCTTGTTCGAAAATTCGACGCCGGCGTTCAGAATGCATTGCAGCATCATACATCATTTAGAGTACGAGTACCGTACCGGTACGTTATGTGAAAATCGCGAAGGAATACTATCTCCAAGAGCGACGTTATATGTGTGAATTGGCTTCGTTTAACAGTAACACGGGAAATTTTTGAGCTATTGAAAAAACAAACCACACCTCTGTATTCGGTACCAAAAAAGGTAAGATTTCATTGCATACATTTAGCTGAAGGAATTATATTTAATGTCGATAAATTTAATTATCTGTGTTTTCCCCCACCACCGTAGTTCGAAAATTCGACGCTACGTCCAGAATGCAATGCATAATCGTGCTCCATTTAAAGTACGATTATCGTACTGGTACCTTACGTGAAAATCGCGAAGTTATGCTATCTCCATGCGCGACGATACATGTGGATATTCGCTTTGTTTAATGGTAACACGCGAACCGTTTCATCTATTGAAAAAACAAACAACAACATTGTATTCGGTAGCAACAAACGGTAAGATTTCGTTGGGAACAATTATTTGTAGGGAATATCTTTAAAGTCGAAATATTTAGTTATCTGTATTTGCACCACCAAAGTAGTACGATAATTCGACGCCGATGTTGAGAATGCATAGCAGAATCGTACTCCATTTAGAGTACGAGCATCGTACCGGTACGTACCGTGATATTCGCGAAGAAATACTATCTCCAAGCTCGACGTTATAGGTGTATATTCGCTTCGTTTTACAGTAACACGGGAAACGTTTGAGCTATTGAAAAAACAAACCACAAATTTGTATTCGGTACCAAAAAAAGGTAAGATTTGGTTGGTCACATTTAGTTTTAGGAATTATTTTTAAAGTCAAAATATTTAGTTATCTGTACTTGCCCCCACCATCGTAAAGAGAGAATTCGACGCCAATGCAGAAACGTAATCTATTATGAGTACGATTATCGTACTGGTACGTTACCTGAAAATCTCGAAGAAATACTATCCCCAAGCGCGACGTTATAGGTGTATATTCGCTTCGTTTAACAGTAACATGGCAACCCTGTGAGATATTGAAAAACCAAGCACACCTTCATAATCGGAATCAAAATTTATATGATTTCGTTGTTTACATTTAGCTGAAGGAATTATTGTAAA
>NW_017103485.1:0-576 GCF_001263275.1 Habropoda laboriosa
TGTTAAACGAAGAGTATATACACATATAACGTCGCGCATGGAGATAGTATTTCTTGTCGATTTGCACGTAACGTACAGGGACGATAGTCGTACTCCTAATGGAGTACGTTTCTGCTATGCATTCGGGAATCCGGCGTCCAGTTATGGAATTACGAAGAGGGGGAAAATACAGCTAATTAAATATTTCCGCGTTAAAATATTCCCTACAAATAAATGTTCCCAACGAAATCTTACCTTTTTTTGGTACCGAATACGAACGTGTGGTTTGTTTTTCAAAAACTCAAACGGTTCCCGTGTTACTGTTAAACGAAGCGAATATACACATATAACGTCGCGCATGGAGGTAGTATTTCTTCGCGATTTTCACGTTACGTTCCGGTACGATACTCCTATTCCAAATGGAGTACGATTCTGCTATGCATTCTAGTCATCGGCGCAGTATTTTCGAACTACGATGTGTGGAAAATACAAATGATTAAATATTTCGACGTTAATAATATTTCCTAAAACCAAATGTGACCAACGAAATATTATCATTTTTTGATACCGAATTCGAAGTTGTGTATTGTTTTTTCA
>NW_017103486.1:0-550 GCF_001263275.1 Habropoda laboriosa
ACTGCAGTATTATAGTTTATCTTCGTTAAAACGCTTTTTTCTTGGCGGAACATGCAAAATAAAAAGGAGACAGTCATTTTGCTGTACTCCGAAACGTCTTTGTAGCGAGAAAACAGCAGTATTACAGTTTATATTCGTTATACAGATTATATTCGTTAAAACACGATTAACGTGGCGAAACATGCAGAATAACGAGAAAACAGTCGTTTGTAGTACTGCAAACCGTGGGTTGTCGCGGGAGAACAGCAGTATTTCCGTTTATATTCGTTAAAACACGTTTTACGTGACGGAATATGCAAAATAAAGAGAATACAGTCTTTTGTAGTACTGCAAAACTCGGCTTGTCGCGGGAAAACAGCAGTATTTCAGTTTATATTGGTTAGAACACGTTTTACGTGGCGGAATATGAAAAATAAAGAGGAGACAGTCATTTTGCAGTACTGCAAAACGTCTTTGTAGACAGGAAACTGTATAATTTCAGTTGATTATCGTTAAAACACGTTTTACTTGGCGAAACATACAAAATAAAAAGAAAACACTCGATTGCAGT
>NW_017103487.1:0-546 GCF_001263275.1 Habropoda laboriosa
CAACGTGCCTCAATGCCCGTGACCACCCTCTCCTTGCGTCCTTAACGCGTTGCTTTGGGAAAGATGTAACTGTGGTTTGACGTAGGTGGCGAACGTTTGGCAACAACAGAGCGGAATTTCCTCCAGGCTGTGGCCGCGTCGATCCTGTGACCGTTACAATAGATCCTGAGTCACCCTTCGGAGGCCCATTTTATGACACGGTTTAGCTATTGAGGACGAGAGAAAATTGCTTCTAATTTATCTCTCGCCAGGACGCACTTTAACCCTTAAAACATGCCAATAATGAACTAAAAGTTCTAATCTCAAAAATAGCCTCCTTGGCACGTTCGTGTCATAAACCGATGCGCCTAACGCGGATAGTGATCCTAAACAATCGAACTTTGACATAAGTGCCTCTAATAAGTTCAAATTAATTTCATTAACCTAAAGAAGATACATTAAGTGTGGTATTATCCAATGGAATCCACCAACCTACTATTCAACGAATTATTGGGTTGGCAACTAAGTCATTGCCGTTTTTGTCGATAGATTCACTCTACACTTTCT
>NW_017103488.1:0-6105 GCF_001263275.1 Habropoda laboriosa
GAGCTCTCGCGATCTTAACACTAACTTAATCTATCGCGCTTATCGCTTAATATAATACTTTTCTTTAAAGCTAACTTAATCTAGAAGGCAGTCTTATGTGTATAGAAAGGCACTTAAAAAACTATACATTTTTTTGGTTTCTTTACAGCCGCAAAAATGGGAGGGGGAAGGGAAGGGAGGAGGAAGGGAAAGGGGAGTAGGAGTATATACTTGTTATTTTATGCTAGTTTGCTTTTTTTTTTTTTATCCTCTAACTTAACATTACGTGTTTGTGCTAGTTCAGGAGAACTATGTTATGCTAAGAATGTAGTATTTTATGTGTACGTTGAACTAGTACGATTATACACACTCACACTCGCGCATTCAAACACCCATTCATACACCCTTTCATCCATAATCGCACGCCTATATGTTTGTACGTCCATAGGCTTATACATATGTATACATATTTACAAGTTACATATAGTATGAATGATACCGAGTTTAGGAAAAGAGAGAAATAGGAAATTAAATAAATAGAATACTAGCAATGATAGATAAGAGAGAAAAAGGAAAAAATAAACATACTCCCCGGCGGGGAATCGAACCCCGGTCTCCCGCGTGACAGGCGGGGGTACTAACCACTTTTTTTTTTTTTTTTTTGTAACATACGTTTATTGTGCCAGAATAAATACAACAATATATACAAAACAGGTACAACAAACCAAAACGTACAAAAGGATAAGTATGACTAAGGTACAACTTTGAGATCAAAGGCTCGCAGGTCGAGCTCTCGCGATCTTAACACTAACTTAATCTATCGCGCTTATCGCTTAATATAATACTTTTCCTTAAAGCTAACTTAATCTAGAAGGCAGTCTTATGTGTATAGAAAGGCACTTAAAAAAACTATACATTTTTTTGGTTTCTTTACAGCCGCAAAAATGGGAGGGGGAAGGGAAGGGAGGAGGAAGGGAAAGGGGAGTAGGAGTATATACTTATGTTATTTTATGCTAGTTTGCATTTTTTTTTTTTTTTTTATCCTCTAACAACATTACGTGTTTGTGCTAGTTCAGGAGAACTATGTTATGCTAAGAATGTAGTATTTTATGTGTACGTTGAACTAGTACGATTATACACACTCACTCTCGCGCATTCAAACACCCATTCATACACCCATTCATCCATAATCGCACGCCTATATGTTTGTACGTCCATAGGCTTATACATATGTATACATATTTACAAGTTACATATAGTATGAATGATACCGAGTTTAGGAAGAGAGAGAAATAGAAAATTAAATAAATAGAATACTAGCAGTGATAGATAAGAGAGAAACAGGAAAAAATAAACATACTCCCCGGCGGGGAATCGAACCCCGGTCTCCCGCGTGACAGGCGGGGATACTAACCACTATACTACCGAGGATTTGAACGGTAGTGTTTTTTATTAAGGCCTATTTGAATGAGATTTGTGTTTGTGTTTTGTGTTTGTTGTGTTAATGTAGTAACCACCAATATCTTTTTGTGTTGCGGCGGTGTGCGTCTGTTTTGTCGATTTTTGAGAGTTTACAACTAAGTCTTGTGTTTATGTCGTTGTCTTGTATGTCTGTTGAATACAGAATTTTTTTGTCGTCTGCTTTCCGTGTGGTATGGTAAATAAGTGGTGTGTTGTCTTTGTCCTGTATGTATCCTTCGCTGTCTAGATGAATAAATGCTTCGGGTGGGATGTAGCCGGTGTGTCGTGTTTTTTCGTGGTATTGTGTATTGGGATATATGGAGCTATTTATTAAACTATTGCTTTTCACGCTTCTAATGTTTGCCCAGTGGTTTCTGATAAGTTTTAGTATATGAAGATCTATTCTAATGATGTTGGCGAGTTCGTATAGTTTGTGGTTACTGATTAGTTTAGTGTAATTTGATTCAGGTGTCCTGTATTTACCTATGCAAGCTCTGAGGCATTTGCGTTCAAATATTCTAATTTTTTCCATCGTGCTTGCAGAGATGTTGAACCACGTGGGGCATGCGTATGTCAAAATGGGTCTAATTAGTGTTTTGTAGCAAATTATTTTTGTGTGTGTGTTCAGGTCTTTGCAGTAAAACAGTCGTTTGTGGCTAGCAAATGCTTTTTGTGCTTTTTCAATTTGTGTATTGATGTGATTGTAATAGTTTAGTTTGTAGTCTATGTGTACTCCTAAGTAGCGAACAGTGTTTCTGTTTTGAAGTTTAGTCTGTGGGTTGCGTGTGTCATGTAGGTGGAAGTGTTTTGTATGTCTGCGTACGTCTGCGTTTGCGTTCGAGATTTTAGATATGTACGGTCTGAACAGTATTGTTTCACATTTGTCTGTGTTAATCTTCAGCCTCCAGGTGTGAAAATAGTCCTGAATTTTTGTGAATATGTCTTGTAGTTGTGTTTTTATGTTTGACGGTTTACTGTCTTTAGTGTATATTAGTAGATCGTCTGCAAAAGCTATTGCAAATTTGTCGGTGTCGTTGTTGAGTCCGTACATGTTCAGTAAGTCGCTTATGAATATGCTAAACAGGATGGGTGAATTGACCGTGCCTTGTTGGAGTCCGTTTTTAATTTGAAAAATTTCAGAGGAGGCGTATGTTTTTTCCGCCACTCTGAATTCTTTTCCATGAAGCATGCTCCAGATCATTTTGGTCAGATGTTGCGGGAACCTCTTTTTTAACAATTTGAAAAAGAGGCCGTCCCACCAGACCGTGTCGAAAGCTTTCTCGAGGTCTACGAAGAGCGCCCCGACGCATTCGTCGGCGTTCCTCGCCCAGCAGATATCTGATATGAATTTAGTGATGGCGTGTGTTGTGGAATGCTGGTGCCTGAATCCGAATTGCGTCTCTGGGATAACGCTATTCTTATCACAGTACTTCCATATGGCGTTATTGATTGTTGTTTCGAATACTTTACTGATGTTTGCGAGTAAACTGATTGGACGGTAGTCAGTTGGATTACTACCATCCTTTCCTTTTTTCTTTATCGCAATTAGTTTTGCTGTTTTCCAGGCGGTGGGGAAATACATGCAGTTGAGGCAGTTGTTGAATATGATTGTATAGTTATATGAATAGTGGAGTGGGAGGTTTTTGAGGGCTATGTTAGGGACGTTGTCGAAGCTGGAGGATTTTTTGTTGTTCAGTTTTTTTAATGTCCGTATTATTTTAGTGTGGGAAGTAAAATAGTCGGGGGCAGTTTTGTCTTCGTCCGGGTTGTCTGCTGTATTGGTATTGTTGAATGTACATATCGTTCTATTGTGAGTTCTGTCTTCGAGTATTTCATGTTCTAGTGTGGCAATTTTATGTTTAATGATGTTGGTGAGTTGTTGTTTGCCCATGTGTTGGTTTTGTGTGTGAACTGCTTCAAAGTGTGTGCCCAGTACATTTAATTTTTGTTCTGTGTCTGTGATTATTATATTGTTTTGTGTGTCTGTTTGTTGAGTGATGGGGATTACGTTGGTTTTTTGGAAAAGGTGTATATTAGTCAGTGGTATTTTAAGGGTTTCTATGTTGTTGCAGTTTCTATGTCGAAATATGCTGTTAATTGTAGGGAAGAATTTACTGGAGTTTCGTGGGGATATACCGGATATTTTCTTTTTCCAGAAACTGTTGACTGATTCGTGGAAAGCTTTTTTTAGTTCGTTACGGGTTGTTTTTAGTATGTCTTTGTATGCTGCTATTAATGTATCGTTTACGTGTGTGTAATTCTCTGGTTTTGTCAGTCTGTTTATCTGTGTGAGTAAGTAGCTTTTTTGTTGACGCAATCTTTTGATGTGTGGAGTTACGTACTTGTCGGCTGAGTTTCGGTTGTTTGGTATTCGTGGTGTTGCTTGGTCGATTGCGTTGTTAATGTGGTTGCTGAATTTGTCAATGTATTCGTCTATTTCGTCTATCGTTAAGTTTCTGTTGTTCGGTAACATCGTGTCGTCCGTTTTTACTAGGTAATTTTTGAATTTTGACCAATCGGTTTTGTTGAAGTTAAGTTTGTCGGATGTAACAATTTCGTCTATTTCCAGGATATGCATTGTCGGGATGGAGATTTGTATTTTAACCGCTCTGTGGTCGCTGTCGTAGTCGAAAGAGTCGAGTGTTTTGTGGCTGGGTGTGTTGTGAAATTTGATCCGATTGTCGGCTAAGCAGAGGTCGATAAACGCTCCGCTTTTTGGAAAAGATGGTACTGCCGTTTTACGGAGGGAGATTCTGAAGGGAATTTCGTTTTCTTCGATCCATTTGTTTAGGGATACACCCCTGCTGTTGTTAATAACGTTATCCCAGGCGCAGTGTTTCGCATTCAGATCACCTGCAAGTATGTAATAGTTGTTAGTTTTATTCAGTTCTAGTTGCTGGAATAGCTGTTTGAATTCCGCCATAAATTCTTTTTTGCAGCTGCTCGTCGCATATCCTGCGATTATGTATAATTTATGAGAGTTTTGCAGTTTAATTTCTATTGTTGTTGTTTCGAAGCACTTTTTGGTAGTAGGATCGTTTATTGGAATATGTTTAAATTTAATATTGTCCCTGATTATGATGGCTGTTCCCCCAGCCTGTTTAGCATTTAATCGGTCTGTTCGAATGATGCTGTAATTTTGAAATTCTATTTTGTGTCTAGGGTTTAATTTTGTTTCTGATAATAAGAGTATGTCTGGATTGTGTGTGTTGATACAGTCCTGGAGGCTGATTCGTCTTTCGTTCGTGATGATGGAGTTTACGTTTATTTGTATTATGTTTATTTGTGTAAGTGCAAGCTTATTATTTGGTGGTGTGTGTGGTGTTGTGTGGGCAGTGAATGTTAAAATTCTATTCCTAATGTTTCTGCAATGTAGCCAATTCTATTGGTATTCAATTCGACTGTTTCTGCGATGCGGGCCATTTGTCTGTTTATTGAATTTGTGATCTGTTTAATTTCTTCTAAGAGTGTTGGATGTTGTATACTGCTCTGGGGCTGGTGTATACTGTTCTGTGTGTGTTGCGTGGAGTATGCCTGGGTGCTTGTGTGTGTGGTTGTGTGTGCCAGCGGACGTTTGCTTGTGAGCATTGCACTGTATGAAATTGCAGGGTCTACGATTTTACTAACGAATTGAAGTTTCTTCTCCCTCTCTATCTTTATGGTCTGTTTCCTTTCTTCTATCTTTTGTTTCATTTCTAGTAGCTTTGGACATCCTCTGTAGGAGGCCGGGTGTCCAAATTCCTTGCAGTTTACGCAGTATGGTTCTCCCTCGCTTGTTTTTTCGCGTTTACATTCGCCCGGATTATGCGGAGAGTTGCATTTGACGCAACGGTATTTTAAATTACAATTCAGTGCAATATGGCCAATGCGCTGGCACCTCTTGCACTGAACTCTGTCTTTTTTTATAATCTTTTCCCACGTAATTAGGGAGTGAAGAACTACTTTAATTTGTCTTAGATTATCTATTTTGCTGTCCGAAGACAGTTGTACAATGTATACAGGTAGGGTTTTGCCCTCCGCTACGGATTTTTTTGTTTCAAATTTTTTGACTGCTATAAAATTTAAATCTATAATATTCTTAGCGCGGAGCTCCGCTAATATTGTGTCGGGCTCGAAATTTCCGTCAAGGTTTTTTATTAATATTGATATGTTTTTGTCGATTCTAGGTGTGTACGTGTAGTATTGTATATTTTCATGTTTTAGTAAATCACAGGCTTTTCTGTATGAGTCGGTTGTGTCTATGTATAATAGGTGTTTATTGTAATTTATTTTTTTGGTATAAAAATTTTTCGTGATTTTGGTTATTAACTCAATGGATGATTTGCACGGGGAGTCTATAATGGTGATTGGTGGTGGTCTTGTGTTTTTACCTGGTTTCTCGTATGTAGGAGTGTCGCTTATTTTTGGTCGTTTGTTCGTTGGTGAGGGTGGTTCTGCTGCTGGTGTAGGGTTCTGGTGGCTCGTGCTCGGTACTGCCAGTTGAAGTTTCTTCGAGTGGGGTCTTTTTCCAGGTATAGTTTTCGGAGCCTGGCTGATGTCTTCGTACTGATGGTTTTATCGGTTGCTTTTCTAAATACGTGGTATATTAATGGAATGTTCCTAGTGTTACACTGTAACAACGTTTATGATGCGACCCTAGGCGCGAAGAAGACCAAGAACCCGTAA
>NW_017103489.1:0-555 GCF_001263275.1 Habropoda laboriosa
ACATGCAAAATAAAGAGAAAACAGATGTTTGCAGTACTGCAAAAAGTGGTTTGTCGCGATAAAACTGTAGTATTTAGGTTTATATTCTTTAAAACACGTTATACGTGGCGAAACATACAAAATAAAGAGAAAACAGATGTCCGCAGTACTGCAAAACGTGGTTTGACGCGAGAAAACAGCAATGCTTCAGTTTATATTCGTTAAAACACGTTCTACTGTGCGAAACATGCAAAATAAAGAGAGAACAGTCGTTTGCACGGATGCAAAACGTGGTTTCTCGCGAGAAAACAGCAGTATTTCAGTTTACTCTCGTTAAAACTCGTTTACCGTGGGGAAACATGCAAAATACAGAGAAACCAGTCGTGTGCAGTACTGCAAAACGTGGTTTGACGCGAGAAAACAGCAGTATTTCAGTTTATATTCGTTAAAACTCGTTTTACGTGTCGAAACAGGCATAAAAAAGAGAAAACAGATGTTTGCAGTACAGCGATTCGTGGTTTGTCGCGAAAAAACAGCAGTATTTCAGTATATATTCTTTAAAACACGTTATACGTG
>NW_017103490.1:0-225 GCF_001263275.1 Habropoda laboriosa
CAGTATTTCAGTTTATATTCGTTAAAACACGTTCTTCGGTGCGAAACATGCAAAATAAAGAGAGAACAGTCGTGTGCAGTACTGTAAAACGTGGTTTGTCGCGAGAAAACAGCTGTATTTCAGTTTATATTCGTTAAAACACGTTCTTCGGTGCGAAACATTCAAAATAAAGAGAAAACAGTCGTGTGCAGTACTGCAAAACGTGGTTTGTCGCGAGAAAACAGC
>NW_017103491.1:0-315 GCF_001263275.1 Habropoda laboriosa
AGTACTGCAAACGACTGCTTTCGCTTTATTTTGCATGTTTCGACACGTAAAACGCGTTTAAACGAATAGAAACTCAGATACTGCTGCTTTCTCGCGAAAAACACGTTTTGCAGTACTGCAAACGACTGTTTTCACGTTATTTTGCATGTTTCACCATACAAAAAGTGTTTAAACGAATAGAAACTGAAATACTACAGTTTTCTCGCGAAAAACACGTTTTGCAGTACTGCAAACGACTGTTTTCGCTTTAAGTTGCATGTTTCGACACGTAAAACGCGTTTAAACGAATAGAAACTGAAATACTGATGTTTTCGC
>NW_017103492.1:0-2605 GCF_001263275.1 Habropoda laboriosa
CTCTAAATGGAGTCCACTTCTGCTATTCATTCTGGACACCGGGGTTGAATTTTCGAACTACGACGGTGGGGGAAAGAACAGATTATTAAATATTTCGACGTTAATAATAATACCTCAAACTAAATGTGACCAACGAAACCTTATCTCTTTTTGGTACTGAATACAAAGTTGTGGTTTGTTATTTCAATAGCTCAAACGGTTCCCGTGTTACGGTTAAACGAAGCGAAGATACACCAATAACGTCGGCTAGGTGATAGTAGTTCTTCGCGATTTTCACGTAACGTACCGGTACGATACTCGTACTCGAAATGGAGTACGATTCTGCTATGCATATTGGACGCCGGCGTCGAATTTTCGATCTACGATGGTGGGGGCAGATACAGATAATTTAATATTTCGCCCTTAACGATAATTTCTTCAGGCTAATGTATCCAACGAAGTCTTACCTTTTTTTGGTACTGAATACAAAGTTGTGGTTTGTTATTTCAATAGCTCAAACGGTTCCCGTGTTACGGTTAAACGAAGCGAAGATACACCAATAACGTCGGCTAGGTGATAGTAGTTCTTCGCGATTTTCACGTAACGTACCGGTACGATACTCGTACTCGAAATGGAGTACGATTCTGCTATGCATATTGGACGCCGGCGTCGAATTTTCGATCTACGATGGTGGGGGCAGATACAGATAATTTAATATTTCGCCCTTAACGATAATTTCTTCAGGCTAATGTATCCAACGAAGTCTTACCTTTTTTTGGTACTGAATACAAAGTTGTGGTTTGTTATTTCAATAGCTCAAACGGTTCCCGTGTTACGGTTAAACGAAGCGAAGATACACCAATAACGTCGGCTAGGTGATAGTAGTTCTTCGCGATTTTCACGTAACGTACCGGTACGATACTCGTACTCGAAATGGAGTACGATTCTGCTATGCATATTGGACGCCGGCGTCGAATTTTCGATCTACGATGGTGGGGGCAGATACAGATAATTTAATATTTCGCCCTTAACGATAATTTCTTCAGGCTAATGTATCCAACGAAGTCTTACCTTTTTTTGGTACTGAATACAAAGTTGTGGTTTGTTATTTCAATAGCTCAAACGGTTCCCGTGTTACGGTTAAACGAAGCGAAGATACACCAATAACGTCGGCTAGGTGATAGTAGTTCTTCGCGATTTTCACGTAACGTACCGGTACGATACTCGTACTCGAAATGGAGTACGATTCTGCTATGCATATTGGACGCCGGCGTCGAATTTTCGATCTACGATGGTGGGGGCAGATACAGATAATTTAATATTTCGCCCTTAACGATAATTTCTTCAGGCTAATGTATCCAACGAAGTCTTACCTTTTTTTGGTACTGAATACAAAGTTGTGGTTTGTTATTTCAATAGCTCAAACGGTTCCCGTGTTACGGTTAAACGAAGCGAAGATACACCAATAACGTCGGCTAGGTGATAGTAGTTCTTCGCGATTTTCACGTAACGTACCGGTACGATACTCGTACTCGAAATGGAGTACGATTCTGCTATGCATATTGGACGCCGGCGTCGAATTTTCGATCTACGATGGTGGGGGCAGATACAGATAATTTAATATTTCGCCCTTAACGATAATTTCTTCAGGCTAATGTATCCAACGAAGTCTTACCTTTTTTTGGTACTGAATACAAAGTTGTGGTTTGTTATTTCAATAGCTCAAACGGTTCCCGTGTTACGGTTAAACGAAGCGAAGATACACCAATAACGTCGGCTAGGTGATAGTAGTTCTTCGCGATTTTCACGTAACGTACCGGTACGATACTCGTACTCGAAATGGAGTACGATTCTGCTATGCATATTGGACGCCGGCGTCGAATTTTCGATCTACGATGGTGGGGGCAGATACAGATAATTTAATATTTCGCCCTTAACGATAATTTCTTCAGGCTAATGTATCCAACGAAGTCTTACCTTTTTTTGGTACTGAATACAAAGTTGTGGTTTGTTATTTCAATAGCTCAAACGGTTCCCGTGTTACGGTTAAACGAAGCGAAGATACACCAATAACGTCGGCTAGGTGATAGTAGTTCTTCGCGATTTTCACGTAACGTACCGGTACGATACTCGTACTCGAAATGGAGTACGATTCTGCTATGCATATTGGACGCCGGCGTCGAATTTTCGATCTACGATGGTGGGGGCAGATACAGATAATTTAATATTTCGCCCTTAACGATAATTTCTTCAGGCTAATGTATCCAACGAAGTCTTACCTTTTTTTGGTACTGAATACAAAGTTGTGGTTTGTTATTTCAATAGCTCAAACGGTTCCCGTGTTACGGTTAAACGAAGCGAAGATACACCAATAACGTCGGCTAGGTGATAGTAGTTCTTCGCGACATTCACATAACATACTGCGGCAATTGTCGTACTCTAAACGGCGTACGGTTCTGCAGTGCATTCTGGAGGGCGGCGTCGAATATAAGAACTTCGATGTTGTGGGCAAACACAGATAATTAAACATTTCGACATTAAATATAATTCCTTCAGCTAAATTTTCCCAACGAAACCTTACCTTTTTTTGGTACCGCATACAAAGGTGTGGTTTGTTTATTCAATA
>NW_017103493.1:0-784 GCF_001263275.1 Habropoda laboriosa
TATGTGAATGTCGCGAAGAGCTACTATTACCGAGCCGCGTTATATTTGTATATTCGCTTCGTTTAACAGCAACACGGCAACCGTGTAAGATATTTAAAAAACAAACCACTGCTTCGTATTCGGTACCAAAGAAGATAAGATTTAGTTGTGTCTATTTATATGTTACCATTATGTCTAAAGTCGAAATATTTAATTATCTGTATTTTCCCCCATCATCTTAGTTCGGAAATTCGACGTCGATGTCCAGAATGGATAGCAGAAACGTACGCCATTTAGAGGACGAGAATCGTCTCAGTATGATATGCGAAGGTCGCGGAGAACTACTATGACCATGTGCGACGTTATATGTGTTTATTCGCATCGTTTAACAGTAACACGGGAACCGTTTGTGCTATTGAAAGAATTAATCACACCTTCGTTTTCGGTACCAAAAAAAGGTAAGGTTTCGTTGGGAATATTTATTTGTAGCGATTATTTTTAAAGTCGAAATATTTATATTATCTGTATTTGCCCCCACCATTGTAGTTCGAAAATTTGGCGCCAATGTCCAGATTGCATAGCAGAATCATACTCTATTTTGAGTACGAGTATCGTACCGGTACGTTACGTGAATATCGTGAAGAAATAATATCTCTAGCGTGACGGTATATATTTTATTCTATTCGTTTAACTGTAACACGGGAACCGTTTGAGCTATTAGAAAAACAAACCACAACTTTGCATTCGGTACCAAAAAAAGGTAAGATTTCGTTGGGTACATTTAGTTTTAGGAATTATTTTTAAC
>NW_017103494.1:0-820 GCF_001263275.1 Habropoda laboriosa
TAGTTTCTATAGCTAAATGGGACCAACGAAATCATACCTTTTTTTGGAACCGAATGCAAAGGTCTGGTCCGTTTTTACAATAGATCAAATGGTCCGTGTTACTGTTAAACAAAACGAATGTACACCTGTAACGTCGGGCTTGGAGATAGTATTTCTTCGCGATTTTCACGTAACGTACCGGTACGATACTCGTACTCAGTACATTTCTGCTATGCATTCTGGAGGCCGGCGTCGAATTTTCGAACTACGACGTGGAGGAAAATAAAAGTAATTAAATATTTCGTCGTTAGAAATAATTCCAACAAATAAATGTTCCCCACGACATCTTACCTTTTTTTGGTACCGAATAAATAGTTTCGGTTTGATATTTCATTAGCTTATCGGTTGCCGTGTTACTGTGAAAAGATGCGAATGTACACGAATAACGTCGGCTAGGCGATAATAGTTCTTCGCGACTTTCACATTACATACTGCGGCAACTCTCGTACCCTACATGGCGTACGATTCTGCTATGTATTCTGGACGACGGCGTCGAATTTTCTCACTACGATGGTGGGGCAAATACTGATAACTAAATATATCCACTTTAAATATATTCCCTAGAAACAATTGTTCCCAACGAAAGCATACCTTTTTCTGGTACCGAATACGAAGGTGTGGTTTCATTTTTTCAATAGCTCAAACAGTTCCCGTGTTTCTGTTAAACGATGCGAATATACACATATAACGTCGCGCTTGGTCGTCGCTCATGGACATAGTATTTCTTCGCGCTTTTCAATTAACGTACCGGTTCGAACCGCGTACTCCAAATAGAGTACGT
>NW_017103495.1:0-575 GCF_001263275.1 Habropoda laboriosa
ACTCCGGCGTCCAATTTTCGAACTACTATGTGGGGGAAAATACAGATAATTAAATATTTCGACTTTAAAAATATTCCCTCTGAATGTGACCAACGAAACCATACCTTTTTTGGGTACCGAATACAAAGTTGTGGTTTGTTTTTTGAATAGCTCAAACAGTTTCCATGTTACTGTTAAACGAAGCGAATCTACAAATATAACGTCGGCAAGGCAATAGTTGTTCCTCGCGACTATCAGATAACATACTGAGGCAATTCTCGTACTCTACATACGGCGGCAATTCTCGTACTCTAAATGGCGTACGGTTCTGCAATGTATTCTGGACCACGGCGTCGAATTTTAGAACTACGATAGTGGGGGCTAATACAGATAATTAAATATTTCGTCTTTAAAAATAATTCCTTCAGCTAAATGTATACAATAAATCTTACAATTTTTCGACCCCGGATATAAAGGTGTGCTTTGTTATTCTAAGCTCAAACGGTTCCGGTGTTACCGCTAAACTAAGCGGTTATACACCTATAACCTCGGCTAGGCAATAGTTGTTCCTCGCGACTATCAGATAACATACTGAG
>NW_017103496.1:0-247 GCF_001263275.1 Habropoda laboriosa
TGCAGTGGTTAATAACTATTAATTAGTTGATGGCGTATATGTTAATCGATGGTGTGCATGTCTTACTGAAGAAATTCACAGTGGTTGTTCTGAAACTCGAGCGCGTTGTTATAAGAAAAACAAACTAACCGGATGCAGGTCACAGGATCAAGAAACAGTGGTTGATGTATGATATTCGAGTGTAATAACGGTGAATTCAATTTATTGTTGATAAAGAGGCAGCAATAAATAAAGAGACAGTCGAAAA
>NW_017103497.1:0-743 GCF_001263275.1 Habropoda laboriosa
TTCTGAACAGAGGCGCCGAATTTTCGAACTACGATGTTGGGGAAAATACAGATAATTAAATATATCGACATTAAATATAATTCCTTCAGCTAAAAGTATCCAATGATATCTTACCTTTTTTTGGTACCGACCACAAAGGTGTGGTTTGTTTCCCTCAATATCTCAAACATTTCCCGTGTTACTGTTAAACGAAGCGAATTTAAACATATAACGTCGCTCTTGGAGATAGTATTCCGACGCGATTTTCACGTAACGTACTGGTACGATACTCGTACTCAAATGTAGTACGACTCTGCTATGCATTCTGGACACCGGCGTCGAATTTTCGAACTATGATGTGGGGGATAATACAGATAATTAAATATTTCGACTTTAAAATTAAGTCCTAAAACTAAATGTGGCCAACGAAATGTTACCATTCTCTAATACCGAATGCAAATGTGTGCTAGGTTCTTCAATATCTCACACAGTTGCCATGTTACCGTTAAACCAAGCGAATATACACCTATAACATCTGCTAGGCGATAGTAGCTTTTCGCGACTTTCACATAACATACTACGGCGATATTCGTACTCTACTTGGTGTTTGATTTGGCTATGCATTCTGGACGTCGGCGTCGAATTTTCGAACTACTTTGGTGGGGGCAAATACAGCTAAGTAAATATTTCGACTTTAAATTTAATTCCTAACACTAAATGTGACCAACGAAATATTACCATTTCTTGATACCGAATACAAAGGT
>NW_017103498.1:0-278 GCF_001263275.1 Habropoda laboriosa
CAAACGGTTACCGTGTTACTGTTAAACGAAGCGAATATACACATATTACGTCGCGCTTGGAGAGAGTATTTCTTCGTGACTTTCACGCAACGTACCGGTACGATACTCGTACTCTAAATGGAGTACGATTCTGCAATGCATTCTGGACATTGGCGCCGAATTTCGCACTATAATGGTGGGGCAATTACAGATAATTAAATATTTCGACATTAAATATTATCGCTAAAAATAAATATTCCCAACATAATCTTACCTCTTTTTGATACCGAATACAAAGG
>NW_017103499.1:0-1911 GCF_001263275.1 Habropoda laboriosa
CTGCTATGCATTCTGGACATCGGCGTCGAATTCTCTCTCTGCGATGGTGGGGGCAAATACAGAAAACTAAATATTCCGACTTTAAAAATAATTCCTAAAACTAAATGTGACCAACGAAATCTTACCTCTTTTTGTATCCGAATACAAAGGTGTGCTTGGTTCTTCAATATCTCACACGGTTGCCATGTTACTGTTAACGAAACGAATATACACATATAACGTCGCACATGGCTATAGTATTTCTTCGCGACCTTCGCATATCCTACTGGGACGATTCTGGTTCTCTAAATGGCGAACGATTCTACTATGCATTCTGGACGACGGCGTCGAATTTTAAATCTACGATGGTGGGGGCAAATACAGATAACAAAATATTTCGTCTTTAAAAATGAATCCTTTAGCTAAATGTATACCATAAATATTACAATTTTGCCACCTCGAATATAAAGGTGTGCTTTGTTATTCAAAGCTCAAACGGTTCCGGTGTTACTGTTAAACGAAGCGAATAAACACCTATAACATTGGGCTTGGAGATAATAGTTCTTCGCGATATACTCGTATCGCACCGGTACGTTACTCGTACTCTAAATGGTGTACGATTATGCTATGCATTTTGGACATCGGCGTCGAATTTTAGAACTACGATGGGTGGGGGAAAATACATATAATTAAATATTTCGACGATAATAATAATTCCTAAAACTAAATGTGACCTACGAAGTGTTTCCATGTTTTGGTACCGAATACAAAGGAGTGCTTTTATATTCAAAGTTCAAACGGTTCTGGTGTTACTGATAAACGAAGCAAATATACACATATGACTTCGCACCTTGTTATGGTAATCCTTCGCGACCTTCGCATATCATACTGGGACGATTCTCGTGCACTCTGAATGGAGTACGATTCTGCTATGCACTCTGGACATCGGCGCCGAATTTTCGAAATACGATGATGGGGGCAAATACAGATTATTAAATATTTCGCTATTAAATATAGTTCCTAAAACTAAATGCACCCAACAAAATCTTACCTTTTTTTGGTACCGAATGCAAAGGTAATGTTTGTTTATTCAATAGCTCAAACGGGTCCCGTGTTAACGTTAAACAAAGCGAATATACACCTTTAACGTCGCGCGTGGAATTAATATTTCTATGCGATTTTCACTTAACTTACCGGTACGATACTCGTACTATAATTGGAGTTCATCTCTGCTTTGCATTCTGGACATCGGCGTCGAATTTTATCTTTACGATGCTAGTGGCAAATTCAGATAACTAAATATTTCGTCATTAAAAATATTCCCTACAAATAATTGTTCCCCATGAAATCTTACAATTCTTTGAACCGGAAAATAAAGGTTTCCGCCGTTCTTCAATATCTCACACGGTTGCCGTGTTGATGTTAAACGAAGCGAATATAAACATATAACGTTTCGCTTGGAGGTAGTATTTCTTGGCGATTTTCACGAAGCGTACCGATACGATACACGTACTCTAAATGGATTACGATTCTGCTATGCATTCTGGACATTGGCGCCGAATTTTCGATCTACTATGTGGGGGAAAATACAGATGATTAAATATTTCGACTTTAAATATAATTGCTTCAGCTAATTGTATCCAACGAAATCTTACATTTCTTTGAACCTGAATATAAAGGTGTCCGCGGTTCTTCATTATCTCACACGGTTGCCCTGTTTCTGTTAAACGAAGCGAATATACACATATAACGTCGCACATGGTTATAGTAGTTCTCCGCGACCATCGCATATCATACTGGGACGATTCTTGTCCTCTAAATGGCGTACGTCTATGCATTTTGGCCGACGGCATTGAATTTTAGAACTTGGATGGTGGGTGCAAATACAGATAATTAAATATATCGACTTTAAAAATGATTCCTACAACTGAA
>NW_017103500.1:0-962 GCF_001263275.1 Habropoda laboriosa
GCACTTAATTCACACGAACGAATATGCTAAGTACATAAATTGATTCGAAATCCACGCACAATCAAATCCGCTTTATTCGAGGGAGCACTAAATTTTCTACGAGACTATGATAGCACGGTACAAACGTCGTTCTCTACGCACTAACTGCATACGTGACGATCTTCCCGATTTCTGCTCCCTGTTACACGAAGCAGTTCTGGGAAAAATCCTAGGCGTGTGAGTGACCCTCAAGTATGTAACTTGGGCCTAGTCAACCTCGCGTACCAAAACATTGCGCGAGGCTCGCGATGTTTTTTGCTAAGTGAAACATAAGAAACTCGAGCAAAACATAAGAAATTCGAGCCAGAGTCGTTGTCTGTATTATATCGAACTAAACACGAAGCTACGTG
Organism: Habropoda laboriosa; assembly: GCF_001263275.1. Taxonomy (NCBI): domain Eukaryota; kingdom Metazoa; phylum Arthropoda; class Insecta; order Hymenoptera; family Apidae; genus Habropoda; species Habropoda laboriosa. Next base: position 390 of record NW_017103500.1, read on the forward strand.
TCATTTTGAAAGTAAAACTATCGCGAGTTGCTCTCGAGAGTATTTCTCGCGAGTGGACACTGCGCCTGAGATTGACTGTCTGAGAGTAGATCTGTTGCGACTTGCTCTCGAATAGATACAAATTCATATTGCTGTCGGACAGTTGCTTTGCAAAGACTGTTCTGGTAAAAATTCTAGGCCTTAACTTCTTAGAACTCGTGATATTTCTTGCGAGCCAAACATAAGAAACGCGATCCTGGATCGCTGTACCTACATCGAGCCAAACACGAAGCTAGCTGTTTGTTCGCGCACAGAAAAGAGTTATCGGGAAAAGAATTCTCTGATTTCATATTACTTTTATTGGCAAAACCGAGAACAAACGTCACGCACGTGGTCTTAACACAATATAATGCGCCATACTTTTTTTCGCTCGACGCATGCGCGATCGCCACTCCCAACGCCGCTCGGCGGACGCACGCCGATCACGGTAAAAAGACGCGCCCATTTTAAATTCAAACCACTGTCCTTTTGAGAGTAAAACTATCGCGAGTTGCTCGCGATGCGTCTGAGAGTTACGACTCGAATAAACAGTTA
>NW_017103500.1:1439-8638 GCF_001263275.1 Habropoda laboriosa
GAGAGTTTATTATAACCTTTATCACTTCGAGAATAAATAATTATTGGTTTCTGAGTGCTTAGAATATAAGCATTGTGTCATCAAAGAATTCCTTGTTTCGATTAACTTGTCATTAATTATTTTTCATTATTTTCGGTTTTTATTAAACACTAATGTACCACAATCTTTGTAAATAATACTCAACATGAGTTTCTAACTGGTTAATTTACGAACAGACCATCATCCGAAGAAAACGAGACGGAATAGAAGTATAGTCATACTCTTACCTTGAACCGCATTTCTCATAACTTTCCCATCATTTCCGGGAAAAATGACAATTACAGTTTTTGTTTCTTAGGATGCGTCGAATCATGCTGTAAAAAATTTTTTCGTTCCGACCGTATGCCAAAATTGGTCTTTTTCTAACATCCCCCTTTCATAACACACCCAGACACAATACACTTGACTTGTTTGAATACGACAAAATTCAAATTTCCATATCGACCATGCAGACATTAGAAATAGACGAAACCATAACACCGGAAAAATACAACTTCGACAAAACGGACTGGACAAAATTTAAAAACTTCCTCACAGAAAAGGACGATGTGATTCTACCAAACAACAGAAACTTAACGAGAGACGAAATAGCTGACTACGTTGACAAATTCAGCGGCAACATAAACAAAGCAATGGACCACGCACCTCTACCAATACCAAACAACCAAAACTCAACCGACAAATGCATAACACCACATATCAAACAATCACGCAAACAAACAAGTACCATTCTCACTCAGATAAGCAGACTAACAAAAATTAACTCACTGAAAACTGCTCACTCACAAACGACACACTAACAACAGCATGAAAAGACACACTAAAAATAATCAGAAACGGACTGAGAATAGTCTTCCACGAATCCGTCAAGAATTTTTGGAAAAAGGAAACTCGCAACTCCAACAAATTCTTTCCTACAATCAATAGTATATTCCAACCTAAAGAATCTCGTAACATAGAAACGCTTAAAATTCCCAAACCTGACACGCATCTCCTCCAAAGAGCCAACATAAATCCCAACATCCAACAAATAGACACACAAAACAACATCATTATCATACACACAGAACAAAAACTAAAAATTCTTGGCGCACATTTTGAAACAGTCCACACACAAAACCTGCACATTGGCAAACAGCAATTTTCCAACATTATCAAGCAAAAAATTGATTCACTCGAAAAAGAAATACTCCAAGACAAACTCTATGACAGAACGACATGCACATTTGACAACACCAACACAGCAGGCAACCCGGACAAAATCCAATTCCCCGCCTGACTACCTTTTATCATACACAAAACTAGAACTGACGCTTAAAATTACCTCCGAAATACGTATATCGTTACTCCATAATCTTCAACAACTGCTTGAATCTAATGTAAACAGCAAAACTAATCACCAAAAAAAAAAAGGGAAAAAGACGGTAGCAAACCAGCTAATTACCGTCCTCCTTGTAAACATCAGCAAAGTGTTTGAGACAACAATAAATAGCGTGATAACAAAATTCTGCGACAAGAATAACGTTACTCCTGAAACACAATTTGGATTCAGATTCCAGCATTTGACAGTTCACGCGATATCAAAATTCACCGCAGATATCTTCTTGCCGAGAAATGCCGACGAATGCGTTGGTACAAGGCCTTTGACACGGTTTGGTCGTACGGCCTCTTTTTTAAACTAATATAAAAGGGGTTTCCACATCTGACTACAATGATCTGGAGTATGCTTCATGAAAAAAAAATCAGTCCGTATCCACTGAAACTTACGAAATCAAAAATGGACTCCAACAAGGCACGGTCAATTCGCCCACCTTGTTCAGCATATTTATAAGCGACCTACTGAACATGTTCGGCCTAAACACAGACCATAACAAATTCACGATAGCCTTTGCCGACGACATATTAATCCGCACAAAAAACAGCAAACTCTCTAAAATAAAGGAACAGCTCCAGGAACTACTCACAAAAATTACAGACTACTTTCACACATGGAAACTGAAAATACACACCGACAAATGCGAAACAATCCTCTTTCGGCCTTACATTTCTAAAATATCTAACGCAAACAACGACGTACGCGCGCATACAAAAAGACTTTGATTTTCACGACGAAAACAACACACAGGCTAAACTACAAAACAAAAACACAGTCCGTTATCTAGGAGTGCATCTCGACTACAAACTAAACTACTGCAATCATGTCAACAGAGAAATGCAAAAAGCACAAAAAGCATTTGTCAAACACAAACGACTTTTTTACTCCAAAGACTTGAACACACACAAAAAGCATTTACTGCAAAGCACTAATAAGACCTATCTTATCACATTCATGCCTCGTACGGTACAATATTACTACGAGCATGATGGAAAAACAGAATCTTCGAAAGACAATGCCTCAGAGCGTGTTTCGGCAAATATAGAATCAAATTACACAAATTACACGAATACACTAACATCATCAGAATAGGCTTACACCTCCTGAAACTGATAAGAAACCATTGGGTGAACATCAGAAGCATAAATATAATAATAGCTTAATATACCCCAATCCGCAATACCAAGAAAGAACGCGACACACAGGATGAATGTAATTGTCCACCAGAATGAATCGTTGACTTCGATAGCAAAGAATACAAACAGGACAATGTAAATACACCACACATTTACCACATCCCGCGAAAAGCAGGCGACACAAGAATTTTATACACACCACACCACGCAACACTGAGTAACGTAAACACAAGACTGAGCTGCAAGCTATCGAAAATAAACAAAAAAGACACACCGGCGTAACAAGAAAAAATACCGGTGGCTACAACACTAACCACATAATACAATTATACCATAAAAGTATAAAAGAAAAAACAAAAAATTGATTATAGTTAAATCCTCGTTAGTATAGAGGTTAGTATTCCTATAAATTTATATTTATAATAAAAACACAAACATCACACGCATGTACCGCCAAATAATAAAAGCCAAACGTAAAATCCTCGTTAGTAGAGTGATTAGTATCCCCGTCTTTTGTTCTTGACGCCGAGCAGCGAACACGTGTCGCGAGTCTCCCCGTCGAATTGAACCGTTAAAAGTGGTAGAAACCGAGAGGATAATAGAGTGCTAGATATCAGCATAAAGTGTTCGTGACAGCGTTTATTCTGTGCTATAAATCTGAAAAATCTGTTCACTGGGTGAAAAGTTATTAGCGTTCAAAGTTTCTCGCGAATTAATGGCCGCCGAGGCGACGCGGTAGCGTTTTCCGAAGAACGCTACGCTCATTTGTCCAACGTAAATGCAAACTTCACGCACAATGATGAACTAAACCCTTCAAAAACTAAACACATAGAAGAAATGACTAAAACAATAAAAGTGAAGGGTCTCACCCAAAAGTGCACTCAAAAAGCGAATACCCAAAGAATCAGTGGCATATCAAAGCCGAAGATCAGCGCAAAAAGAATAATCACCACACCAAACCTAAAAATCAACAGAAACCGTTCACGGAACATTACAAAGATGTCACCTTCAAAAAAATCAACCGAAAATAAAATAGAAAAGTTAACTAAAACAGTGGAAGAACTTACAAATCAATTGAAAGAGGAAAGAGAGCGGAACAATAAGGAGACAGAATTGACCCCAAAGACGAGCAGGCCAGCGGAAAAACCCGCGGTCCCAATTGACACCTCTCAGGCAGTATCCGACAAGGACACATGGACGAAGGTCGTCCCAGGAAAAAAGGCCCCACACGAGTCCGGCTGCGAGCCCAACAGCAGGTAGCAGCCCTAGGCAGCAATCGTCACCATCAACCCCCACCAACGGAAGAACCCGCTCCATTGAAAAAAAGAGTAAAAACTTTAGACACCACCCTCGCGACCCCGTCTCACCCGAAAAACGTAAAGCCACCCCCGATAACAGTAATAGGCACACCATGTAAAACAACAATAGAGCTAATCACCAGAAACTTCTACAGAAAAAAAATCAACTTTAACAAACATCTATTGTACTTAGACGCTAATGACACATACAAAAAAGCTTGCGACACGCTGAAAAATAACAAAATCCAATATTTCACATACACTCCTAAAAACGATAAAAATGTATCCATACTTATAAAAAACCTAGACGGCAACTTCGAGCCGAATACCATATTAGACGAACTTAAATCAATAAACGTCAAAGATTTGAATTTCGTATCAGTAAAAAATTTCGAAACGAAAAGATCGTCTTCAGAAGGCAAAAATTTACCGATATACATAGTCCAGCTGTCTCCCGGCAGCAAAACAGAAAATGTAAAGGAAATAAAAGTAAGATATACTGGCAGAGAATAATAAAAAAAGAGTTCAGTGCAGGAGGTGCCAAAGAATAGGTCACATTGCACTGAACTGCGACTTAGATTACCGGTGCGTTAAATGTAACGTCCCTCGCAACCCGGGAGAATGCACGCGGGACAAAACAAACGAAGGGAAACCATATTGCATACATTGCAAGAGCTTTGGTCATCCTGCTTCATACAGAGGATGCCCGAAACTCTTGGAAATGAAACAAAAAATAGCGGGAAAAAAAACAACTAGTAAAAGAAGAAAGGGAGAGAAAATTACAAAGCGTTAATAAAATAGTTAACCAGTCCATTTCATACAGCGCAATGGTCACGGGTAAAGGACCACAGGCAAACACAGACACCTACCCACCCACAAACACTCAAGAAACTCACACACAGAACCTCACAACCTACACACACCAATCGACACTATTAGAAGAAATCAGACATATTTCCAACTCAATAAACAAACAAATGTCACGCATAGCAGAAAGCGTAGAATTAAACACAAATCGAATCAACTTCTTAGCAGAATCCCTAGGTATCGAATTTTAACATTCAACTCCCACACACCTCAACGCACACATTCACCTAATAAACTTCAACAATCGAACTAAGCATAATACAAATCAACGTAAACTCGATAATCTCAAACGAAAGGCGTGCCTCTCTTCTGGATTGTCTGAAGCATCACAATCCAGACATAGTACTACTTTCGGAGACAAAGCTAAACCGCAGACATAAAATTGAATTCCAAAATTACAACATAGTTCGAAACGATAGAATAAATGCTGAACAAGCTGGGGGAACAGGCATCGTAATAAGAAACGACATCAAATTCAAACACATACTCCCAAATAACGCCACGAGTAATAAATGCTTCGAATCAACAGTGATCGAAGTCAAATTACAGAATGCGGCCAAATTAATTATAATAGTAGGTTATGCAACGAGTAGCTGCAAAAAAGAATTCATGACAGAGCTTAATTCGCTGTTCCAAGGACTCGGATTGCATAAATCTAATAATTATTACATCTTAGCAGGGGATCTGAACGCCAAACACGAGTCCTGGGGTAACACCATAAACAATAACAGAGGTGTAGCGTTGAACAAATGGACACGAGAAAACGAAATTCCATACAGAATTTCTCTACTCAAAACAGCCGTACCGTCTTTCCCATCAAGCGGAGCCTTCATAGACAGTTGCCTAGCAGACAAAAGAATTAAATTTCACAACACACCCCGACACGAAACACTTGACTCGTTCGAATATGACAGCGACCACAGAGCCGTCAGAATACAGATATCCATCCCCTCGCTACAAATACTTGAAATAGACGAATCAACAACACCCCAAAGATACAACTTCAATAAAGCCGACTGGACAGAATTCAAAAGCTTTCTCACAGAAACGGACGATACAACCTTACCGAACAACAGAAACCTATCTGTAGACCAAATCGGCAATTACATTGACAAACTCAGCTACAATATAAACAAAGCGATCGACCACGCAACTCCACGAATACAAAAAAAAGTTTCAATTCAACCGACAAATACATAACGCCACTCATCAGACGACTACGCAAACAAAAAAGCAATCTCATCGCACAAATAAATAGACTAACAAGACCTGAAAACTACACTTCTACAAACGACTCACTAATAACAGCATCCAAAAACACACTCAAAACAGTTAGGTACGAACTGAAAAAAGCTTTTTATCACTCTGCCAACGACTACTGGAGAAACAAAATAACAAACATACACCCGCGCAACGCCTCAAAATTCTTCCCGTCAATCAATAGCATATTTCGACCCAAAGAAACGAACAACATAGAAACACACAAAATTCCTAAGACGAACACACTCCTTTTCCAAAAAGCACAGATAAATCCCGACAATCAACAAACAGACAGCCAGAACAACATCGTCATAACAGACACTGAACAAAAACTAAAAATTCTAGGCGCACATTTCGAATCAGTACACACGCAAAACTTACACATGGGCAAAGAACAACTCTGAAACATAATTAAACAAAACATTCACACACTCGAACAGGAGATAACTCAAGACAGACTCAACAACAAGACGACATGCACATTCGACGATACCAACACAGCAGGCAATCCGGACGAAAAACAAACACCCACCGATTACTTCACATCATACACAAAAATTAAATTCACCCTCAAAAAGTTAAATAACAAAAAATCCTCCAGCTTCGACAACATTCCCAACATTGTGCTTAAAAACCTACCTCGACACTACATGTACAATTACACAATAATTTTCAACAACTGCCTAAACCTGATGTACTTTCTCACCGCTTGGAAAACGGCAAAGTTAATGACAATAAAGAAAAAGGGAAAAGACGGAAGCAAACCAGCTGACTATCGACCAATCAGCCTGCTCGCGAATATCAGTAAAGCATTCGAAACAGTAATAAACAACGCTTTAAACAAATTCTGCGACTTGAGCAACGTCATCCCAGAGACTCAATTTGGGTTCAGATTCCAACACTCCACGATCCACGCGATCTCAAAATTAACAGCAGACATATGTTGGGCCAGAAACGCCAACGAGTGCGTAGGCGCGCTCTTCATAGATCTGGAAAAAGCTTTCGACACTGTCTGGTTAGATGGCCTCTTCTTTAAATTGATAAAAAAGAGCTGCCCACGACATTTGACAAAAATGATCTGAGATATGGTAAAAAACAAAAAATTCATAGTTACGGAAAAAACTTCAACATCCACGGAAACGGACTTCAACAGGGAACAGCCAATTCCCCCATCTTGTTTAGCATTTACATAAGCGATTTACTGAACTTGTTCGGCCTAAATAA
>NW_017103501.1:0-472 GCF_001263275.1 Habropoda laboriosa
GGGGATATTTATTTGTTGGAATTATTTCTAACGACGAGATATTTTATTATTTGTGTTTTCCCCTACATCGTAGCTCGAAAATTCGAGGCCGTCGTCCAGAATGCATGGCAGAATCAAATACCATTTAGAGTACGAATATCGCCGCAGTAGGTTATGTAAAAGTCTCGATGATCTACTAGCGCCTAGCCGATGTGATAGGTGTATATTCCCTTCGTTTAAGAGTAACACGGACACCGTTTGGGCTATTGAAGAAACAATCCACACCTTCGTATTCGGTACCAAAGGAAGGCAAGATTTCTATGGGAACAATTATTTGTAGGGAATATTTTTAAAGTCGAAATATTTAGTTATCTGTATTTGCCACTACCATCGTAGAGAGAAAATTCGACGCCTATGTCCAGATTGCATCGCAAAATCGTACTCCATTTCGAGTACGAGTATCGTACCGATACGTTACGTGAAAATCGCCAAG
>NW_017103502.1:0-492 GCF_001263275.1 Habropoda laboriosa
ATCCAACGAAATAATAGAATTTTTTGGCCTCGAATATAAATGTGTGCTTGTTTCTTCAATATCTGACACGGCTCCCTTGTTACTGTTAAACGAAGCGAATATACACATATAACGTCATGCATGGAGATAGTATTTCTTCCCGACTTTCACATAACATACTGAAGCTATTCTCCGACAGTCGTACTCTAAATGGTGTACGATTCTGCTATGAATTCTGGATACCGGCGCCGAATTTTCGAACTAGGATGGTGGGGAACATACAGATTATTAAATATTCCTTCGTTAAATATAATTCCTTCAGCTTAATGTATCCAACGAAATCTCACAATTTTCGAACCCGAATATAACGGTGTGCTTGGTTATTCAAAGCTCAAACGGTTCTGATCTTACCGTTAAACGAAGCGAATATACACATTTAACGTCGGCTACGCGATCGTAGTTCTTCGCGACATTAACCTAAGTTAATGCGGCGATATTCGTACACTAATGGTG
>NW_017103503.1:0-889 GCF_001263275.1 Habropoda laboriosa
ATCATTCTCTATTTTGAGCACGAGTATCGTACCTGTACGTTACGTGAATATCGCGAAGGAATAATATCTCCAAGCGAGACGTTATAGGTGTATATTAGCTTCGTTTAGCAGTATCACTGGAACCGTTTGACCTATTGAAAAAACAAACCACACCTTTGTATTCGGTAACAAAAAAAGGTAAGATATCGATGGGAACATTAATTTGTTGGAATTATTTGTATCGACGAAATATTTAATTATTTGTATTTTCCCCCACATCGTAGTTCGAAAATTCGACACCGCGTCCAGAATGCATAACAGAACTGAATGCCATTTAGAGGACATGAATCGTCCCAGTATGATATACGAAGGTCGCGAAGAAATACTATAATCATGTGTCACGTTATATGTGTATATTCGCTTCGTTTAACAGTAACACGGCAACCGAGTGAGATATTGAAAAAAGAAACCACAAATTTGTATTCGGTACCAAAAAGAGGTAAGTTTTCGTTGAGAACTTTTATTTACTGGAATTATTTCTATCGACGAAATATTTAATTACTTGTATTTTCAACCACATCGAAGTTCGAAAATTCGACGCCACGTACAGAATGCATAGCGAAATCAAACACCATTTAGAGTACGAATATCGACGCAGTATAATATGTGAAAGTCTCTAAGAACTACTATCGCCTAGCCGACGTTATATGTGTATATTCCATTCGTTTAACAGTAACACGGCAACGTTGTGAGATATTGAAGAGCCAAGCACACCTTTGTTTTCGGTATCAAAAGGAGATAAGATTTCCTTGGGAATATTTATTTGAAGTGATTATCTTTAAAGTCCAAATATTTAGTTATCTGTATTTGCCCCCACCATCGTAGTTCGAACATTCGATGCCGATTTCCA
>NW_017103504.1:0-455 GCF_001263275.1 Habropoda laboriosa
TTCAATATCTCACACGGTTGCCGCGTTACTGTTAAACGAAGGGAATATACACCTATAGCGTCGACTAGACGATAGTAGTTTTTCGATACTTTCACATATCCTACTGCGGCGATATTCGTTCTCTAATTGTGTTTGATTCTGCTATGCATTCTGGACGTGGCGTCGAACTTTCGAACTAAGATGTGGGGGAAAATACAGATATTTAACTATTTCGACTTTAAATATAATTCTTTCAGCTAAATGTATCCAACGAAATCTTATAATTATTTGATCCCGAATATGTAGGTGTGCATGGTTCTTCAATATCTCACACGGTTGCCGTGTTACTGTGAAACGAAGCGAATTTACACATATAACGTCGCACATGGATGTAGTAGTACTTCGCGAACTGGGCATATCATACTGGGACGATTCGTGTCCTCTAAATGGCGTACGGTTCTGCTTTGCATTCTGGT
>NW_017103505.1:0-229 GCF_001263275.1 Habropoda laboriosa
GCAGTATTTCAGATTATACTCGTTAAAACACGATTAACGTGGTGAAACATGCAAAATAAAAAGTAAACAGTCGTTTATAGTACTGCAAAACTGGGGTTGTCGCCGGAAATAGCAGTATTTCAGTTTATATTCGTTAAAACACGATTTACGTGGCGAAACATGCAGTATAACGAGAAAACAGTCGTTTGTCGTACTGCAAAACGCGGATTGTCGCGCGAAAACAGCAGTA
>NW_017103506.1:0-290 GCF_001263275.1 Habropoda laboriosa
TATTTAATTATCTGTATTTGCCCCCAACATCGTAGTTCTAAAATTCGACGCCGATGACCAGAAAGCATAGTTGTATCGTACTACATTTAGAGTACGAGTATCGTACCGGTACGTTACGTGAAAATCGCGAAGAAATACTATCTCCAAACGCGACGATATAGGTGTATATTCGCTTCGTTTAACAGCAACACTGCAACCGTGTGAGATATTGCAGGACCAAGCTCACGTTTATAATCGGGATCAAAAATTAGAAGATTTCGTTGTATACATTTAGCTGAAGGAATTATTTT
>NW_017103507.1:0-433 GCF_001263275.1 Habropoda laboriosa
AAAAGGTAAGATCTCGTTGGTCACATTTAGTTTTAGGAATTATTTTTAAAGTCGAAATATTTAGTTATCTGTATTTACCCCCACCATCGTAGTTCGAAAATTCGACGCCGATGTCGAGAATGCATAGCAGAATCGTACTCCATTTAGAGTACGAGCATCGTACCTGTACGTTACGTGATAATCTCGAAGAACTACTATCACCTAGCCGACGTTATAAATGTATATTCGCTTCGTTTAACAGTAACAGGGCAACGTTTGAGCTATTGATAAACAAAACACACCTTTGTATTCGGTATCAAGAAATGATAATATTTCGTTGGTCACATTTGGTTTTAGGAATTATTATTAACGTCGAAATATTTAATTATCAGATTTTCCCACACATCGTAGTTCGAAAATACTGCGCCGATGACTAGAATGCATAGCAGAATCG
>NW_017103508.1:0-230 GCF_001263275.1 Habropoda laboriosa
TCTCATTTTTCCCAATTTTCAGAAATTGCTATAAAATGAGAAAAAGCAGTGTAACAAAATTTTAAAAAAACGAGAAGAAGCATTTTTACAAAATTGTTATGAAATGAGAATTGCCATATGGAGAAAAATTATTGTGTAAGAGATTCACAAAACGTCTTATTTTTCCAAATTTTCAGAAATTGTTATAAAATGAGAAAAAGCAGTGTAACAAAATTGTTAAAAAACGAGAA
>NW_017103509.1:0-238 GCF_001263275.1 Habropoda laboriosa
GACATAATTCCAATAAATAAATGTTCCCAACGGAATCTTACCTTTTTTTGGTAACGAATAAAATGGTGTGGTTTGTCTTTTCAATAGCTCAAACAGTTCCGGTGATACTGTTAAACGAAGCGAATATACACATATAACATCGCACATGGTTAAGGTAGTTCTTCGCGACGTCCGTATACCATACTGCGGCAATAGTCGTACTTTAAATGGCGTACGATTCTGCTAAGCATTCTGGGCA
>NW_017103510.1:0-445 GCF_001263275.1 Habropoda laboriosa
CAAGATTCGTCATTACGTCAAGAATCCTATTGATTTACTTGGATATTCCATAATTTCTTACTGCATTTGTATTCGATAAAGGACGTCGAGGATTGGTATAGTTCCTGATTTTGTAATTGAACTAAAATTAGAAATAGTTCGTGGAAACTGTAGAAACTTTATTATAAATTGGAATAGATCGATGGGCTATTGTGGAATAATAATTAACAGTGACAATTGTTTGACACAGTTACCTATGGGTTACCACAGAATGTTCATTAAGCAAATCTCTCGCATCAATTATATATTTCTGTTTTGTAATTTCGATAAATTCTGATATATCGTCGATACTTTGAGAAAAGTATTGTTCCAGCTAAAGGAATACTTGTAACTTCTGAAAATGAGTAAAAATTAAGAAATTAGAAATTTTGTAACTTCTGAAAATCAGTAAATTGGGTTATTCATT
>NW_017103511.1:0-1028 GCF_001263275.1 Habropoda laboriosa
AATGTATACAATAAATCTTACAATTTTTCGTCCCCGAATATAAAGGTGTGCTTTGTTATGCAAAGCACAAACGGTTCCGGTGTTCGTGATAAATGAAGCGATTATACACATATAACGTCGCACATGGTTATAGTTGTTCTGCGAGACCTTCGCAAATCATACCGTGACGATTCTCTTCCCCTAAATGGCGTACGGTGCTGGTTTGCCCTCTGGACGCCGGCGTCGAATATAAGAACTACGATGGTGGGGTAAAATACAGATAATTAAATATTTCGACGTTAAATATAATTCCTTCAGCTAAATGTATCCAATGAAATCTTACCTTTTTTTGGTACCGAATGCAAAGGTAATGTTTGTTTTTTCAATAGCTCAAACGGTTCCCGTGTTACCGTTAAACAAAGCGAATATACACCTATTACGTTGCGCTTAGAGATAGTATTTCCTCGCGATTTGCACGTAACGTACCGGTACGATTTGGGCTCTCGAAATGTAGTATGATTCTTCTATGCATTACGAATTTTCGAACCACGATGTGGGAGAAAATTCAGATAATTAAATATTTCGACGTAAAAATAATTGCTAAAACTAAATGTGACCAACGAAATCTTTCCTTTTTTTTTGGTACCGCATACAAAGTTTGGGTTTGTTATTTCAATAGCGCACACGGTTGCCATGTTACTGTTAAACGAAGCGAATATACACATATAACGTCGCACATGGTTATAGTATTACTTCGCGGCCTTCGCATATCATACTGTGACGATTCACGTCCTCTAAATGGCGCACGGTTGTGCTATGCATATTGGACGCCGGCGTCGAATTTTCGAAATACGATGTGCGGGAAAATTCAAATAATTTAATATTTCGTCGTTTCAAATAATTCCAATAAATAAATGTACCCAACGAAATCCTACCTTTTTTTGTTACCGTATACAAAGGTGTGGTATGTATTTTTAATAGCTCAAACGGTTCCAGTGTTACTTTTAAACGACCCGAATATACACATATAACGTCGAGCTTGCAGATGG
>NW_017103512.1:0-747 GCF_001263275.1 Habropoda laboriosa
ATATTCGATTCGTTTAACAGTAACACGGGAACCGTGGGAGATATTGAAGAACCAAGCACACATATATATCGGTGAACAAAAAACTGTAAGATTTCGTTGGTCACATTTAGTTTTAGCAATTATTTTTACGCCGAAATATTTAATTATCTGAATTTTCTCTCACATCGTAGTTCGAAAATTCGACGCCGGTGTCCAGAATGCATAGCAGAATCGTACTACATTTCCAGTACGAGTATCGTACCAGTACGTTAGGTGAAAATCGCGAAGGAATACTATCTCGAAGAGCGACGTTATATGTATAAATTCGCTTCGTTTAACAGTAACACGGGAAACGTTTGAGCTATTGAAAAAACAATCCACAAATTTGTATTCGGTACCAAAAGAAGTTAAGATTTCGTTGGTCACATTTAGTTTTAGGAATTATTTTTACCGTCGAAATATTTATTTATCTGTATTTTGCTGCGACCTCGTGCTTCGAAAATTTGACGCTAGGTCCAGAATGCATAGCGGAATCAAATACCATTAGAGAACGAATTTCGCCGCTGTAGGTTATGTTAAAGTCGCGAAGGACTTCTATCGCCTAGCTGACGTTATAGATGTATATTCGTTTCGTTTAACACTAACACGGCAACCGTGTGAGCTATTGAAGATACAAACCACACCTTTGTATTCGGTACCAGAAAGTGGTAAGATTTAGTTGGGAACATTTATTTATTGGAATTACTTCTAAGGATGAAATATTTAATT
>NW_017103513.1:0-320 GCF_001263275.1 Habropoda laboriosa
CTTTGGTCACATTTAGATTTAGCAATTATTTTTAACACGAAATATTTAATTATTTGTATTTTCACCCCACATCGTACTTCAAAAATTCGACCACGGTGTCCAGAATGCATAGCAGAATCAAACCCCATTTAGAGTACGAATATCGCCGCAGTAGGTTATGTTAAAGTTGCGGAGGACTACTATCGCCTAGACGACGTTATAGGTGTATATACGCTTCGTTTAACAGTAAGGCCGGAACCGTTTGAGCTTTGAATAAAAAAGCAAACCTTTGTATTCTGTATCACAAAAAGGTAAGATTTCGTTGGTCACATTTAGTTTTA
>NW_017103514.1:0-469 GCF_001263275.1 Habropoda laboriosa
TTTGGACGTCGGCATCGAATTTTAGAACTACGATGGTGGGTGCAAATACAGATAATTAAATATTTCGACATTAAAAATGATTGCTACAACTGAATGTTACCAACGAAATCACACCTTTTTGTGATACCGAATACAAAGGTGTGCTTTGTTTTTTCAATAGCACAAACGGTTCCCGTGTAACTCTTAAAGGAAGCAAATATACACATATAACATCGCACATGGTTATAGTAGTTCTTCGCAACTTTCGCATATCATACTGCGTCGATTCTCGACTTCTAAATGGCGTACGGTTCCACTATGCATTCTGGACGCTGGCGTCGAAAGTTCTATATAATTGTGTGGGAAAATACAAATAATTAAATATTTCGTCATTAGATAATTCCATCAGCTAAATGTATCCAACGACATCTTTCAATTTTTTGATGCCGCATATAAAGGTGTGCTTGGTTCTTCTATATCTCACACGGTT
>NW_017103515.1:0-569 GCF_001263275.1 Habropoda laboriosa
TCGTACTCTAAATGGTATTTGTTTCTGCTATGCATTCTGGACGTCGGCATCGAATTTTCGAACAACGATGGTGGGGGAAATACAGATAATTAAATATTTCGACTTTAGACATAATGGCAACAAATAAATAGATCCTACCAAACCTTACCTTTTTTTGGTACCGAATACGAAGAAAAAAAATTTTAATAGCTCAAACCTTTCCGGTGTTACTGTAAAACGAAGCGAATATACACCTATAACGTCGCACATAGTTAAAGTAGTTCTCCGCGACCTTCGCATATCCTACTTGGACGATTCTCGCACTCGAAATGTAGTATGATTCTGCTATGCATTCTGGAATCCGCTGTCGAGTTATCTCTCTACGATGGTGGGGGCAAATACAGATAACTAAATATTTCGACTTTTAAAATATTTCCTAAAACTAAATGTGACCAACGAAATGTTACCACTCTTTAATACCGAATACAAATGTGTGCTATGTTCTCCAATATCTCACACGGTTGCCCTGTTACTGTAAAACGAAGCGAATATACACCTATAACGTCGAGCTTGGAGATAGTATTTCTTCG
>NW_017103516.1:0-280 GCF_001263275.1 Habropoda laboriosa
CGCGACAAACCACGGTTTGCAGTACTTCACACGACTGTTTTCTATTTATTTTGCATGTATCGCGAAGTAAAACGTGATGAGAGGAATAAAAAACTGAAATACTGCCGTTTTCTTGCGACAAACCACGTTTTGCAGTACTGCACACGACTGGTTTCACCGTATTTTGCATGTTACCCCACGGTAAACGAGTTTTAACGAATATAAATTGAAATACTGTTGTTTTATTGCGACAAACCACTTTTTGCAGAACTGCAAACATCGGTTTTCTCTTTATTTTGCA
>NW_017103517.1:0-703 GCF_001263275.1 Habropoda laboriosa
TGACCTGCATCAGGTTAGTTTGTTTTTTTTTATAACAACGCGCTCGAGTTTCATATCAACCACCGTTAATTTGTTCCGTTAGACATGCATACCATCGAATAAAATATACGCCATCAACTAATTAATTGTTATTAACCACTGCAATGTCAGCCGCGGCTTAGAGGACAGTTACTTTATTTATTGCTACGTCTTTATCAACAAAAAATTAAATTAACCCTTATTACACTCTAATAACACATACCAACCACTGATTGTTTCTCCAGTGACCTGCATCAGGGTAGTATTTTTTTTTTTATAACAACGCTCTCGAGTTTCATAACAACCACTGTTAATTGGTTTAATTAGACATGCATACCATCGAATAAAATATACGCCATCAATTAATAAATAGTTATAAACCACTGCAATGTCAACCGCGGCTTATAGGACAGTTACTTTATTTATTGCTAACTCTTTATCAACAAAAAATTTAATTTACCCTTATTACACTCTAATAACACATACCAACAACTGTTTGTTCCTCCCGAGTCCGCCATTAGGTTAGTTTTTTTTTTAGAATAAAGGGCGCGTGTTTAATAACAATCACTGTTAATTCGTTCAGTTAGACATGCATACCATCGAATAAAATATACGCCATAATCTAATTAATAGCTATTAAACACTGCAATGTCAACCGCTGATTATAGGACTGTTACCTTATTTG
>NW_017103518.1:0-498 GCF_001263275.1 Habropoda laboriosa
GTTTTAACGAATATAAACTGAAATACTGCTGTTTTCTCACGACAAACCATGTTTTGCAGTACTTCACACGACTGGTTTCCCTAAATTTTGCAAGTTTCCCCACGGTAAACGAGTTTTAACGAATATAAACTGAAATACTGCGGTTTTCTCGCGACAAACCACGTATCGCTGTACTGCAGACATCTGTTATCTCTTTATTATACTTGTTTCGCCACGTAAAACGAGTTTTAACGAATATAAACTGAAATAATGCTGTTTTCTCGCGAGAAACCACGTTTTGCATCAGTGCAAACGACTGTGCTCTCTTTACTTTGCATGTTTCGCACAGTAGAACGTGTTTTAACGAATATAAACTGAAATACTGCTGTCATCACGGGACATACCACGTTTCGCAGGACTGCAAACATCTGTTTCCGACTGGTTTCTCTGTATTTAGCATGTTAACCCACGGTAAACGTGTTTTAACGAGTATAAACTGAATTACTGCTGTTTTCTCGC
>NW_017103519.1:0-517 GCF_001263275.1 Habropoda laboriosa
CGGATTCAAACTCCATTAGAGAACGTATATCGCCGCAGTAGGTTATGTGAAAGTCGCGAAGAAATACTATCGCCTAACCTACGTTATAGGTGTATATTCCCTTCGTTTAACAGTAACACGGCAACCGTGTGAGATATTGAAGAACCAAGCACACCTTTGTATTCGGTTTCAAAAAGAGGTAAGATTTCGTTGGGAAAATTTATTTGTACCCATTATTTTTAAAGTCGAAATATTTAGTTATCTGTAATTGCCCCCACCAACGCAGTTCGAAAATTGGATGCCGGAGTCAGAATGCATAGCAGAATCGTTCTCCATTTCGAGTACGAGTATCGTACCGTTACGTTATGTGCAAATCGCAAAGATATACTATCTCCAAGCGCGACGTAATAGGTGTATATACGCTTCGTTTAACAGTAAGACCCAGCATTGAATAACAAAGCACACCTTTGTATTCGGTACCAAACAAGGTAAAATTTCGTTGTGAACTTTTATTTGTAGGGAATATTTTTAAAGTCGA
>NW_017103520.1:0-594 GCF_001263275.1 Habropoda laboriosa
TTATGCGACTGTTACTTTATTTATTGCAACCTCTTTATCAACAAAAAATTAAATTAACCGTTGATACACTCGAATAACATATATCAACCTCTGTTTCTTTCTCTCGATTCCTGCATCAGGTTAGTTAGTTTTTTTTATAACAACGCGCTCGAGTTTCATAACAACCACTGTTAATTAGTTCAATAGACATGCACACCATCGATTAAAATATACGCCATCAACTAATAAATTGTTATTAACCACTGGAATGTCAACCACTGCTTTTCCGACTGTTACTTTATTTATTGCAACCCCTTTATCAACAAAAAATTAAATTAACCGTTGTTACACTCGAATATCATATATGAACCACTGTTTCTTTTTCCAGTGCCCTGCATCAGGTTAGTTTTTTTTTTATAACAACGCTCACGAGTTTCATAACAACCACTGCTAATTTGTTTAATTACTTAGACATGCATGCCATAGATTAAAAGATACGCCATCAACTAATTAATTGTTATTAACCACTGCAATGTCAACTGCTGCTTATGCGGCAGTTACTTTATTTATTGCTACCTCATTACCAACAAAATTTTAAATTAACCGTTATTACAC
>NW_017103521.1:0-609 GCF_001263275.1 Habropoda laboriosa
GTGGCGAAACATACAAAATAAAGAGAAAACAGATGTCCGCAGTGCTGCAAAACGTGGTTTGACTCGAGAAAACAGCTGTATTTCAGTTTATATTCGTTAAAACACGTTCTACTGTGCGAAACATGCAAAATAAAGGGGGAAACAGTCTTTTGCCTTGATGTAAAACGTGGTTTGTCTCGATAAAACTGTAGTATTTAGGTTTGTATTCGTAAAAACTCGTTTTACGTGGAGAAACATGCAAAATAAAGAGCAAACAGTCGTGTGCAGTACTGTAAAACGTGGTTTGTCGCGAGAAAACAGCAGTATTTCAGTTTATATTCGTTAAAACACGATCTAATGTGCGAAACATGCAAAATAAAGAGGGAACAGTCGTTTGCACTGATGCAAAACGTGGTTTGTCGCGAGAAAACAGCAGTATTTCAGTTTATATTCGTTAAAACACGATCTAATGTGCGAAACATGCAAAATAAAGAGGGAACAGTCGTTTGCACTGATGCAAAACGTGGTTTGTCGCGAGAAAACACAAGTATTTCAGTTTATATTCGCTAAAACACGTTTTACGTGGGGAAACATGCAAAATAACGAGAAACCAGTCGTGTGCAGTACTGC
>NW_017103522.1:0-411 GCF_001263275.1 Habropoda laboriosa
TATATACAATAAATCTTACAATTTTTTGATCCCGAATATAATGGTGTGCTTGGTTCTTCAATACCTCACACGCTTTCCGTGTTACTGTTAAGCGAAGCGAATATACACCTATAACGACGGCTAGGCGATAGCAGTTCTTCGCGACTTTCACCTAACCTACTGCGGCGATATAAGTACTCGAAATGGAGTTCGATTCTGCGATGCATTCTGGACTCTGGCGTCCATTTTTCGAACTACGATGTGGGGGAAAAAACAGATAATTAAATACGTCGACGTTAAAACAAATTTCTAAAACTAAATGTGACCAACGAAATCTTACCTTTTTTTGGTACCGAATAAGTAGTTTGGGTTAGATATTTTAATAGCTTATCGGTTGCCGTGTTACTGTTAAACGATGCGAATATACACCTA
>NW_017103522.1:472-1943 GCF_001263275.1 Habropoda laboriosa
ACTCTAAATGGTGTTTGATTCTGCTATGCATTCTGGACTTCGGCCCCGAATTTTCGAACCAGGATGGTGGGGGAAATAAAGATAATTAATTATATCGACGTTAATAATAATTCCTAAAACTAAATGAGACCAACGAAATCGACTTTAAAAACATTCGCTACAAATAATTGTTCCCAATGAAATCTTGCCTTTTTTTGGTACCGAATATAAAGGTGTGCTTGGTTCTTCAATATCTCACACGGTTGCCGTGTTACTGTTAAACGAAGCGAATGTACACATATATCGTCGGCTAGGCGAAAGTAGTTCTTCGTGACTTTCACATATCATACTTCGGCAATTGTCGTACTCTAAATGGCTTTCGATTCTGCTATGCATTGTGGACGACGGCGTCGAATATAAGAACTGCGATGGTGGGGGCAAACACAGATAATCAAATATTTAGACGTTAAAAATCGTTTCTATAGCTAATTGTTACCAACGAAATCTTACCTTTTTTTGGTGACGAATGCAAAGGTGTGCTTTGTTTTGACAATAGCTCAAACGGTTCCCGTGTTACTGTTAAATGAAGCGAATATACACCTATTACCTCGCGCTTGGAGATAGTATTTCTTCGCGATTTTCACGTAACGTACAGGTACGATACTCGAACTCTAAATGGAGTACAGATCTGCTATGCATTCTGGACGTGGCGTCGAATTTTCTCTCTACGATGATGGGGGCAAATACAGATAATTAAATAATTCGACTTTAAAAATAATTCCTAAAACTAAATGTGACCTCCGAAATCTTATATTCTTTGATACCGAAGACAAAGGTGTGCTTTGTTATTCAAAGCTCAAACGGTTCTGGTCTTACTGTTAAACGAAGCGAATTTACAGATATAACGTCATCAAGGCGATAGTGGTTCTTCGCGACATTAACATAACATACTGCGGCGATGTGCGTACTCTAATGGTATTTGATTCCGCTATGTATTCTGGACATCGGCGTCGAATTTTCTCTCTACGATGGTGGGGGCAAATACAGATAACTATATGTTTCGACTGTAAAAATAATTCCAAAAACTAAATGTGACCACTCAATCTTACCTTCTTTGGTACCGAATACAAATTTACTTGTTTGTATTTTCAATAGCTCACACAGTTCCCGTGTTACTGTTAAACGAAGCGAATATACACATATAACGTCGCGCTTTGAGATAGTATTTCTTAGCGATTTTCACATAACGTACCGGTACGATACTCGTACTCTAAATGGAGTTCGATTCTTCTATGCATTCTAGACATCGGCGCCGAATTTTCGAACTACGATGGGGGGCAAATGCAGATAATTAAATATTTCGACTTTAAAAATAATCGCTACAAATAAATATTCCCAACCAAGTCTTACCTCTTTTTGATACCGCATTCAAAGGTGTGCTTGGTTCTTCAATATCTCACACGGTTGCCGTGTTACAGTAAAACGAAGGGAA
>NW_017103523.1:0-531 GCF_001263275.1 Habropoda laboriosa
ACAGCGTAGTTCGAAAAGTCGGCGGCGGCTTCCAGAATGCACAGCAGAACCGTACGCCATTTACAGGACGCGAATCTTCCCAGTATGATATGTGAAGTGCGCGAAGTACTACTATATCCATTTGCGACATTATATGTGTATATTCGCTTCGTTTAACGGTAAGACCGGAAGCGTTTGAGCTTTGAATAACATAGCACACCTTTGTATTCGGTATCAAAAACGGTAAGATTTCGTTGGGAATAAATATTTGTAGGGAATATATTTAAAGTCGAAATATTTAGTTATCTGTATTTTCCCCCACATGGTAGTTCGAAAATTTGACGCCGGCGTCCAATATGCATAGCAGAACCGTACGCCAATTATAGGATGAGAATCGTCCCAGTATTGTATGCGAAGGTCGCGAGGAACTACTATTACCATGTGAGGCTTTACATGTGCATATTCGCTTCGATTAACAGTAACACCGGAACCGTTTGAGGTTTGTATAACAAAGGACAGCTTTGTATTCGGTATCAAAAAATGGAAAGATTT
>NW_017103524.1:0-550 GCF_001263275.1 Habropoda laboriosa
GCCTCGTAAATCGTGTTTTAACGAACATAAACTGTAATACTGCTGTTTTCTCGCTACAAAGCCATTTTGCAGTACTGCAAACGACTGTTTCCTCTTTATTTTGCATATTTCGCCACGTAAAACGAGTTCTAACGAATATAAACTGATATACTGCTGTTTTCCCGCGACAACCCACGTTCTTCAGTACTGCAAAATGACTGTCTCCTCTTTATTTTGCATATTCCGTCACGTAAAACGTGTTTTAACGAATATAAACTGTAATACTGCTGTTTTCTCGCTACAAAGACGTTTTGCAGTACTGCAAAATGACTGTTTTCTTTTTATTTTGTATGTTTCGCCACGTAAAACGTGTTCTAACGAATATAAACTGAAATACTGCTGATTTCCCGCGACAGCGCACGTTTTGCAGTGCTACAAACGCCTGTTTTCCCTTTATTTTCCATGTTTCGCCACGTAAAAAGTGTTCTAACGAATATAAACTGTACTTATGCTGTTTTCCCGCGACAAACCATGTTTTGCAGTACTGCAATCGAGTGTTTTCTTTTTATTT
>NW_017103525.1:0-279 GCF_001263275.1 Habropoda laboriosa
ATACAAAGGTGTGGATTGTTTATTCAATCGCTCAAACGGTTCCCGTGTCACTGTTAAACGAAGAGATTATACTCATTTAACGTCGCGCATGGAGATACTATTACCTTCTCGATTTCCACGTATCGTACCTGTACATTACTCGGGCTTTAATTGGGATACGATTCTGCTATGTATTCTGATCATCGGCGACGTATTTTAGACATTACGATGTTAGGGAAAATACAGATAATTAAATATATCGACGTTAAAATAAATTCCTAAAACTAAATGTGACCAACG
>NW_017103526.1:0-7370 GCF_001263275.1 Habropoda laboriosa
ACCGACGCGCTTGGAGATAGTATTTCTTCGCGATTTTCTCGTAACGGACCGGTACGATATTCGTACTCCAAATAGAGTATGATTCTGCTATGCATTCTGGACGACGGCTTCGAATATAAGAACTACGATGGTGGGGGAAAATACAAATAATTAATTATTTCGACGTTACTTATAATTACTAAAACTAAATGTGACCATCGAAATCTTAGCATTTATTGGTACCGAATACAAAGGTGTGCTTTGATATTCAAACCTCAAACGGTGCCGATGTTACTGTTAAACGAAGCGAATATACACATATAAAGTCGCTCACGGTATAGTAGTTCTTCGTGACCTTCCCATTTCATACTGAGACAATTCTCGTCCTCCAAATAGCGTACGGTTCTGCTGTGCATTCTGGACATCGCTGTCGAATTTCCAAACTACTATGTTGGGGGAAAATACAGATAATTAAATATTTCGACTTATACATAATGGCAACAAATAAATAGACCCAACCAAATCTTACCTTTTTTGATACCGAATAAGAAGGAGTGGTGTGTATTTTCAATAGCTCAAACGATTCCGGTGTTACCGTTAAACGATGCGATTACACATATAAAGTCGCGCATGGTTATAGTAGTTCTTCGCGACCTTCGCTAATCATACTGGGACGATTCTCGTCCTCCAGATGGCGTACAGTTCTGCTGTGCATTCTGGACATCGCCGTCGAATTTCCAAACTACTATGTTGGGGGAAAATACAGATAATTAAATATTTCGACTTATTCATAATGGCAACAAATAAATAGACCCAACCAAATCTTAGCTTTTTTTGGTACCGATTACGAAGGAGTGGTTTGTTTTTTCAATATCTTACACGGTTGCCGTGTTGCTGCTAGACGAAGCGAATATACAAATATAACGTCGGCTAGGTGATAGTATTTTTTTGTGATTTTCACATAAGACACTTGGGCGATACTCGTACTCCTAAAGGCGTGCGATTCTGCTATGCATTCGAGACGTCGGCGTCGAATTTTCGAAATACGATGTTTGGCGAAAATACAGATAATTAAATCCTTCGACTTTAAAAATAATTCCTAAAACTAAATGTGACAAACGAAATCTTACCATTTTTTAATAACGAATACAACGTTGTGTTTTGTTTTTTCAATAGCCAAACGGTTCCCGTGTTACTGTTAAACGAAGCGAATATTCACCTATACTGTCGGCTAGCCGATAGTAGTTCTTCGCGACTTTCACATACCATCCTGTGGCGATAATCGTACTCTAAATGGTATTTGATTCCGCTATGCATTCTGGACGTCCGCATTGAGGTTTCGAACTACGATGGTGGGGAAAAATACAGATTATTAAATATTTCGACGTTAATAATGATTCCTAAAACTAAATGTGACAAACGAAATCTTACCATTTTTTAATAACGAATACAACGTTGTGTTTTGTTTTTTCAATAGCCAAACGGTTCCCGTGTTACGGTTAAACGAGTCGAATATTCACGTATAACGTCGCGCAAGGAGATAGTATTTCTTCGCGATATTCACGTAACGTACCGCTACGGAACCCGTACTCTAAATGGAGTACGATTCTGCTATGCATTCAGGACTTCGGCGCCCAATTTACGAACGACGATTGAGGGGGCAAATACAGATAATTAAATATTTCGACTTTAAAAATCATTCCTACAGCTAAATGTATACAATAAATCTTACAATTTTTCGACCCCGAATATAAAGATGTGCTATGTTATTCAAAGCTCAAAGGGTTCCGGTGTTACTGTTAAACGAAGCGAATATACAAATATAACGTCGGCTAGGTGATAATAGTTCTTCGCGACTTTCACATGACATATTCCGGCAATTGTCGTACTCTAAATGGTGTACGATTCTGCTATGCATTTAGGACGACGGCATTGAATTTTAGAACTACGATGATGGGTGCAAATACAGATAATTAAATATATCGACTTTAAAAATGATTCCTACAACTGTATGTTACCAACGAAATCATACCTTTTTCTGGTACCGAATAAAAAGGTGTGGTTTGTTTTATCAATAGCTCCAACGGTTCCCGTGCTACGAAGCGAATATACACATATAACGTCGCACATGGTTATAGTAGTTCTCCGCGACCTTCGCATATCATACTGAGACGATTCTCGTCCTCTGCTATGCATTCTGGACATCGGCGTCGAATTTCCGAACTACGATGAATATTTCGACTTTAAATATAATCTCTTCAGCTAAATGTATCCACTGAAATCTTACCTTTTTTTGGTACAGAATACGAAGGTATGGATTGGTTTTTTCAATAGCTCAAACGGTTTCCGTATTACTATTAAACGAAGGGAATATACACATATAAGGTCACGCTTAGACATGTTATTTCTTCGCGGTTTTCACGAAACGTACAGGTACGGTACTCATACTCTAAATGGAGTACATTTCTACTATACATTCTGGACATCGGCGTCGAATTTTTGAACTACGATGGCGGGGGCAAATACAGATAACTAAATATTTCGACTTTGAAAGTGATCCCTTCAGCTAAATGTATCCAACGAAATCTTAGAATTTTTTGGCCTCGAATATAAATGTGTGCTTGTTTCTTCAATGTCTCACACGGTTGCCGTGTTACTGTAAAACGAAGCGAAGATACACATATAACGTCGCTCATGGAGATATTATTTCTTCGCGATTTTCACGAAACGTAGCGGTGCGATACTCGTACTCGAAATGGAGTACATTTCTGCCATACATTCTGGACATCGGTGTCGCATTTTTGAACTACGGTGGTTTGGGGCAAATCAGACAACTAAATATTCCGTCATAAAAAATATTCCCTACAAATAAATGTTCCCATCGAAATCTTACCTTTGTTTTGGTACCGAATACAAAGGTGTGCTTTGTTTTTTCAATCTCTCAAACGGTTCCCGTGTTACTGTTAAAAGAAGCGAAAATACATATATAACGTCGTCTAGGCGATAGTAGTTCTTCGCGACTTTCACATAACCTGATGCGGTGGTATTCGTACTCTAAATGGTATTTTATTCTGCTATGCATTCTGGACGTCGGCGCCGAATTTTCGAACTTGGATGGTTAGGGAAAATACAGATAATTAATTACTTCGACGTTCACAATAATTCCTAAAACTAAATGTATCCAACAAAATCTTAGAATTCTTTGGTCACGAATATAAATGTGTGCTTGGATCTTCAATATCTCACACGGTTCCCGTGTTATTGTTAAACGAAGCGAATATACAAAGATAACGTCGGCTTGGTGATAATTGTTCTTCGCGATATTCACTTAACTTACCGGTACGATACACGTTCTCTAATTGGAGTACATTTCTGCTGGGCATTGTGGATATCGGCGTCGACATTTCGAAATACGATGATGGGGGCAAATACAGATATTTAAATATTTCGTCGTTAGAATTAATTCCATCAAATAAACGTTCCCAACGAAACCTTCCCTTTTTTTGTTACCGAATACAAAGGTGTGGTTTGTTTTTTCAATAGCTCAAACGGTTCCCGTGTTACGGTTAAACGAAGCTAATATACACCTATAACGTCGCGCTTGGAGATAGTATTTCTTCGCGATTTTCACGTAACGTACGGGTACGATTCACGTCCTCTAAATGGTAAACGGTTCTGCTATGCATTCTGAACGCCGGCGTCGAATTTTCGAACTACGATGTGTAGGAAAATACAAATAATTAATTGATTCGTCCTTAGAAATAATTCCAACAAATAAATGTTCCCATCGAAATCTTACCTTTTTTTGTTACCGAATACAAAGGTGTGGTTTGTTTTTTCAATAGCTCAAACGGTTCCCGCGTTACTGTTAAACGAAGCGAATATACACATATAACGTCGCGCATGGAGATACTATTACCTTCTCGATTTGCACGTAACGTACCTGTACGATACTCGGGCTATAATTGGGGTACGATTCTGCTATGCATTCTGAACATCGGCGCCGTATTTTACACATTACGATGTTAGGGAAAATACAGATAATTAAATGTAATGAAATATTTCGACTTTAATTTGAATATCTTCAGCTAATTGTATACAACGAAATCTTACAATTTTGTGATCCCGAATATAAAGGTGTGCTTGGTTCTTCAATATCTCACACGGTTGCCGTGTTACTGTTATACGAAGCGAAAAATGCAAATAATTAATTACTTCGACGTTAATTTAACTTCCTAAAAGTAAATGTGACCAACGAAATCTTACCATTTTTTGATACCGAATACAAAGGTGTGCTTTGTTATTGAATGCTCAAACGGTTCCGGTCTTACCGTTAAACGAAGCGAATATACACATATAACGTCGCACATGGTTAAAGTATTACTTCGCGACCTTCGCATATCATTCTGGGACGATTCACGTTCTCTAAATCGCCTTCGGTTCTGCTATGAAAATGGGAAATCGGCGTCGAAATTCCGAACTACGATGGTGGGGCAAATGCAGATAACTAAATACTTCGTCGTTAGACAGAATTCCAACGAGTAAATTTTCCCAACGAAACCTTACCTTTTTTTGGTACCGAATACAAAGGTGTGCTTTGTTTGTTCAATAGCTAAAACGGTTCCAGTGTTACTGTTATACGAAGCGAATATACACATACAACGTCGGGCTTGGAGATACTATTACCTTCTCTATTTGCTCGTAACGTACCTGTACGATACTCGGTCTTTAATTGGGGTACGATTCTGCTATGCATTCTGAACATCGGCGCCGTATTTTAGACATTACGATGTTATGGAAAATACAGATAATTAAATATTTCGACTTTAATTTGAATTTCTTCAGCTAAATGTATCCAACGAAATCTTACAATTTTGTGATCCCGAATATAAAGGTGTGCTTGGTTCTTCAATGTCTCACACGGTTGCCGTGTTACTGTAAAACGAAGCGAATATACAAATATAACGTCAGCTAGGTGATTGTAGTTCTTCGCGATTTTCACGTAACGAACCGGTACGATACTGGTACTCGAAATGGAGTACGATTCTGCTATGCATTCAGGATTCCGGTGTCCAATTTTCGAACTACGATGTGGGGGAAATTCCAAATAATAAAATACATCGTCTTTAGAAATGATTCCAAAAAAATAAGAGTTCCCAACGAAACCTTACCTTTTTTTGGTATCGAATACAAAAGTGTGGTTCGTTTTTTCAAAAGCTCAAACATTTCCTGTGTTACTGTTAAACGAAGCGAATATACATATATAACGTCGCTCATGGAGATATATTTCTTCGCGATTTTCACGTAACGTAGCGGTGCGATACTCGTACTCGAAATGGAGTATACGAATCTGCTATCCATTCTGTACTTCGGCGCCGAATTTTCGAACTACGATGGTGGTGGAAATTACAGATAATTAATTATTTCGACGTCAATAATAATTCCTAAAACTAAATGTGACCATCGAAATCTTACCATATTTTGGTACCGAATATAAAAGTGTGCTTTGTTATACAAACCTCAAACGGTGCCGATGTTACTGTTATACGATGCGAATATACACATATAACGTCGCACACAGTTATAGTAGTTCTTCGCGACCTTAGCATATCATACTGCTGCAATTGTCGTAATCTAAATGGCGTACATTTCTGCTATGCATTCTGGACGTCGGCGTCGAATATACGAACAACGGTGGTGGGTCAAATACAGATAATTAATTCTATCGACTTTCAAAATAATTCCTAAAACTAAATGCGACCAACCAAATCTTACCTTTTTTTTGGTACCGATTACAAAGTTGTGGTTTGATTTTTCAATAGCTCATACGGTTCCCGTGTCACTGCAAAACGAAGCGAATATACACCTATAACGTTGGCAAGGCGATTGTCGTTCTTCGCGACTTTCACATAACATTCTGCGGCGGTATTCGTACTCTAATGGTGTTGATTTTGCTATGCATTCTGGACGTGGCGTCGAATTTTCGAACTACGATGATCGGGGAGAATACAGATAATTAAATATTTCGACGTTTATAATAATTCCTAAAACTAAAAGTGACCAACGAAATATTACCATTTCTTGATACCGAATACAAAGGTGTGCTTTGTTTTTCAATAGCTCAAACGCTGCCCTGTTACTGTAAACGAAGCGAATATACACATATATCGTCGCGCTTGGAGGTAGTATTTCTTCGCGATTTCCACGCAACGTACCGGTACAATACTCGTACTCTAAATGGAGTACGATTCTGCAATGCATTCTGGACATTGGCACCGAATTTTCGAACTACAATGGTGGGGGCAAATACAGATAATTAAATATTACGACTTTAAAAATAATCGCTACAAATAAATATTCCCAACGTAATCTTACCTCTTTATGATACCGAATAAAAAGGCGTGCTTGGTTCTTCAATATCTCACACGGTTTGGCGTGTTACTGTTGAACGAAGGGAATATACACATATAACGTCGGCTAGGTGATTGTAGTTCTTCGCGACTTTCACATAGCCTACTGCGGCGATATTAGTACTCTTAATGTTGTTTAATTCTGCTATGCATACTTGACGTCGGCGTCGAATTTTCGAACTACGATGTTGGGGGAAAATACAGATAATTAAATATTTCGTGGTAAAAATAATTTCTAAAACTAAATGTGACCAACGAAATATTACCATTTTATGAAACCGAATACAAAGGTGAGCTATGTTATTTAAAGCTCAAACGGTTCCGTCGTTACTGTTAAACAATGCGAATATACACATATAACGTCGCACAGGGTCATAGTAGTTCTGCGCGACCTTCGCAAATCATGTACCGGTTCGGTACTCGTACTCTAAATGGAGTACATTTCTGCTATGCATTCTGGACACAGGGGTCGAATTATCGAAATACTTTGGTGGTGCAAATACAAATAACTATATACTTCGTCCTTAAAAATATTCCCTACAAATAATTGTTCCAAACGAAATCTTACCGATTGTTGCTACCGAATACAATGTTGTGGTTTGTTTTTTCAATAGCTGAAACGGTTCCCGTGTTACCATTAATCAAAGCGAATATCCACATATATCGCCGCGCTAGGAGATAGTATTTCTTCGCGACTTTCACATAACATACTGCTGCGATATTCGTACTGCAAATGGAGTACGATTCTGCAATGCATTCGGGACATTGGCGCCGAATTTTCGAACTATAATGGTTAGGGCAAATACAGATAACTAAACATTCCGACTTTAAAAATAATTCCTAAATCTAAATGTGACCAATGAAGTCTTACCTCTTTTTGATACCGAATACAAAGGTGTGTTTGTTATTCAAAGCTCAAACGGTTCCGGTCATACGGTTAAACGAAGCGAATATACACATACAACGTCGGCTAGGCGATAG
>NW_017103527.1:0-5883 GCF_001263275.1 Habropoda laboriosa
ATTCTCGTCCTCCAAATGGCGTACGGTTCTGCTATGCATATTGGACGCCGGCGTCGAATTTTCAAACTACGATTACGGGGAAAATACAGATAATTAAATATTTCGACTTTAAAAATATTCTTTCTAAATGTTTGTTCCCAACGAAATCATACCTTTTTTTGGTACCGAAAACGAAGGTGTGGTTTGTTTTTTCAATAGCACAAATGGTTCATGTGTTACTGTTAAACGAAGCGAATATACACACAAAAAGTCGGGCTTGGAGATGGCATTTCTTCGCGACTTTCACGTAATGTACCGGTACGATACACGTACTCTAAATGGAGAATGATTCTGCTATGCATTCTGGACGTCGGCGCCGAATTTTCGAACAACGATGGTGGGGGCAGATACACATAACTAAATATTTCGACTTTAAAAATATTCCTTCTAAATATTTGTTCCCAACGAAATCTTACCTTTTTTTGATACCGAATACAAAGGTGTTGTTCGTCTGTTCAATAGCTAAAACGGTTCCCGTGTTACTGTTATTCGAAGCGTATATACACATGTAACGTCGCACGTGGTTATAGTATTTCTTCGCGACCTTCTCATATCATACTGGAACGATCCACCTTCTCTAAATGGCGTACGGTTTTGCCATGCATTCTGGACGCCGGCGTCGAATTATCGAACTACGATGTGGGTGAAAACACAAATAATCCAATATTTCGTCGTTAGAAATAATTCCAAAAAATAAATGTCCCCAACGAAATCTTACCTTCTTTTGGTACCGAATACAAAGGTGTGGTCTGTTTTTTCAATAGATCAAAAGGTCCCGTGTTACTGTTACGCAAAACGAATTTACACTTATAACGTCGCGCTTGGAGACAGTATTTCTTCGCGATTTTCACGTAACCTACCTGTACGATACTCGTACTCTAAATGGAGTACGATTCTGCTATGCATTCTGGACATTAGCGCCGAATTTTCGAACTACAATGGTGGGGGCAAATAAAGATAATTAAATATTTCGACTTTAATAATAATTCCTAATACTAAAAGTGACCAACGAAATATTACCATTTCGTGATACCGAATACAAAGGTGTGCTTTGTTTTTTCAATAGCTCAAACGCTGCCCTGTTACAGTTAAACGAAGCGAATATTCACATGAAACGCCGCTCATGGTTATAGTCGTTCTTACCGACCTTCGCATATCATACTAGGACGATTCACCTTCTCTAAATGGTGTACGGTACTTCCATGCAACCTGGACGCCGGCGTCGAATTTTTGAACTACGATGTGGGTGAAAACACAAATAATCCAATATTTCGTCGTTAGAAACAATTCCAACAAATAAATGTCCCCAACGAAATCTCACAATTTCTTGATCCCGAATATAAAGGTGTGCTTGGTTCTTCAATATATCACACGGTTGCACTGTTACAGTTAAACGAAGGGAATATACAACTATAACATCGGCTGGGCGATAGTAGTTCTTCACGACTTGCACATAACATTCTGCGGCAATTGTCGTACTCTAAACGTCGTACGGTTCTGCAGTGCATTCTGGAGGGCGGCGTCGAATATAAGAACTTCGATGGTGTGGGCAAATACAGATAATTAAATATTTCGGCGATAAAATTAACTCCTAAAGCAAAATGTGACCAACGAAACCTTACCTTTTTTTGGTACCGAATACAAAGTTGTGGTTTGTTTTTTCTAGTGCTCAAACGTTTTACGTGTTACAGTTAAACGAATCGAAAATAAACATATAACGTCAGGCTAGAGATATTATTTCTTCGCGATTTTCACGTAACGTACTGGTACGGTACTCGTACTCTAAACGGAGTACATTTCTGCTATGCATTCTGGACATCGGAGTGTAATTTTCGGGCTACGAAGTGGGGGAAAAACCATATTATTAAATATGTCGACTTTAAATATAATTCCTTCAGCTAAATGTACCAAGGAAATCTTAAAATTTTACGATCCCGAATATAATGGTGTGCTTGGTTCTTCAATATCTCACACGGTTGCCGTGTTACTGTTAAACGAAGCGAATAAACAATTATAACGTCGGCTAGGAGATAGTTGTTCGCCACGACATTAACATAAACTACTGCGGCGATACTCGTACTCTAAATGAAGTACGATTCTGCTATGCATTCTGGATGACGGCGTCGAATATAAGAACTACTATGGTGGGGAAAATACGGATAATTATATATTTCGACTTTAAAAATAATTCCTAAAATAATATGTGACCAAAGAAATCTCACCTTTTTTAGGTACCGAATAAATTTGTGGTTTGTTTTTTCATTACCTCAACCGGTTCCCGTGTACCAGTTAAACGAAGCGAATATACACATACAACGTCGCTCATGGAGATAGTATTTCTTCGCGATATTCACATAACATACTGGGGCGATACTCGTACTCTAAATGGCGTACGATTCTATTATGCAATCTGGACGCCGGCGACGAATTTTCGAGCTACGATGTGGGGGAAAATACAAATAATTAAATATTTCGTGCTAAAAATAATTGCTAAAACTAAATGCGAACAACGAAATCTTACCTTTTTTTTTGGTACCGAATACAAAGTTTGGGTTTGTCATTTCAATAGCTCAAACATTTCCGGTGTGTCCTCTAAATGGCGTACGGTTCTGCTTTGCCATCTGGTCGCCGGCGTCGAATTTTCGAAATACGATGTGCAGGAAAATCCAGATAATTAAATATTATGTCGTTAGTAATAATACCAACAATTAAATGTTCCCAACGAAATCTTACCATTTTTTGGTACCGAATACAAAGGTGTGATTGGTTCTTCAATATCTCACACGGCTTACGTGTTAATATTAAATGAAGCGAATATACACAAATAACGTCGCGCTTGGGGATAGTATTTCTTCGCGATTTTCACTTAACGTACCGGTACGATACTCGTACTCTAAATGCAGAACATTTCTGCTATGCAGTCTGGACATCGGCGTCGAATTTACGAACTACGATGTTGGGTCAAATGCAGATAATTAATTATATCGACTTTCAAAATAATTCCTACAACTGAATGTTCACAACGAAATCTTACCTTTTTTTTGTACCGAATACGAAGATGTGGTTTATCATTTCAATAGCTCCCACGGTTGCCGTGTTTCTGTTAAACGAAGCGAATATTCAACTATAACGTAGGCGAGGCGATAGTAGTTCTTCGTGACTTTCACATAACATACTGCGGCGATATTCGTACTCTAATTGAGTTTCATTCTGCTATGCATTCTGGACGTGGCGTCGAATTTTCGAACTACGATGTGGGGGAAAATACAGATAATTAATTATTTCCACGTTAATAATAATTCCTAAAACTAAATGTGACCAACGAAGTCTTACCTCGTTTTGATACCGAATACAAAGGCATGCTTTGTTCTTCAATATCTCACACGGTTGCCGTGTTACT
The DNA here is from genome assembly GCF_001263275.1 of Habropoda laboriosa. Lineage (NCBI taxonomy): Eukaryota > Metazoa > Arthropoda > Insecta > Hymenoptera > Apidae > Habropoda > Habropoda laboriosa. Next base: position 3,440 of record NW_017103527.1, read on the forward strand.
GTCAAACGAAGCGAATATACCCATATAACGTCGGCTAGGTGATAGTAGTTCTTCGCGATTTTCACGTAACGTACCGGTACGATACACGTACTCTAAATGGAGTACATTTCTACTACGCATTCCGGACATCGGCGTCGAATTTTCGAAAGACGATGGTGTGGGCAAATACAGATAACTAAATATTTCGACTGTAAAAATATTTCCTAAAACTAAACGTGACCAACGAAATCTTACCATTTCTTAATACCGAATATAAGTGTGTGCTAGGTTCTTCAATATCACACACGGTTGCCGTGTTACTGTTAAACGAAGCGAATATACAAATATAACGTCGGCTAGGTGATAGTAGTTCTTCGCGATTTTCACATAACATACTGCGGCAACACTCGTACTCTAAATGGCGTACGGTTCTACTATGCATTGTGGACGGCTGCGACGAATTTTAAATCTACGATGGTGGGGGCAAATACAGATATCTAAAAATTTTGACTTTAATAATAATTCCTGAAACTAAATGTGACCAACGAAGTCTTACCATTTTTTGGTACCGAATATAAAGGTGTGCTTGGTTCTTCTATATCTCACACGGTCGCCATGTTACTGTTAAACGAAGCGAATATACACAAATAACGTCGCGCTTGGAGATAGTATTTCTTCGCGATTTTCACTTAACGTACCGGTACGATACTCGTACTCTAAATGGAGTACATTTCTGCTATGCATTCTGGACGGCGGCGTCGAATTTTCGAACTACGAATTTGGGGAAAATACAAATAATTAAATATTTCGTAGTTAGAAATAATTCCTTCAGCTAAATGTATCCAATGAAATCTTAACTTTTTCTGGTACCGAATACAAAGGTGTGGTCTGTTTTTTCATTACCTCGAACGGTTCCCGTGTTACTCTGAAACGAATCGAAAATAAACATATAACGTCACGCTAGAGATATTATTTCTTCGCGATTTTCACGTAACGTACTGGTACGATACTCGTACTCCAAATAGAATATGATTCTGCTATGCGTTCAATCGTGGCGTCGAATTTTCGAACAACGATGGTGGGGGAAAATACAGATAATTAAATATATCGACGTTAATAATAATTCCTAAAACTATATGTGACCAACGAAATCATACCGTCTTTTGGTACCGAATACAAAGGTGTGCTTTGTTACTCAAACCTCAAACGGTGCCGATGTTACTGTTAAACGAAGCGAATATACACATGTAACGCTGCACATGGTTATAGTAGTTCTTCGCGACCTTTCCATATCATACTTTGACAATTCTCGTCCTCCAAATGGCGTACGGTTCAGCTATGCATTCTGGACACCGGCGTCAAATTTTCGAACTACGACGTGGGGGAAAATACAGATAATTAAATATTTCGACGATAAAAGTAATTCCTAAAACTAAATGTGACCTACGAAACCTTACCTTTTTTGGGTACCGAATACAAAGTTGTGGATTGTTTTTTGAATATCTCAAACGGTACCCGTGTTACTGTTAAAGGAAGCGAATATACTCATATAACGTCGCGATTGGATATAGTATTTCTCACGATTTTCACGTATCGTACCGGAACGATACTCGTACTCTAAATGGAGAACATTTCTGCTATGCATTCTGATCATCGGCGCCGAATTTTCGAACTACGATCTTGGGGAAAATACAGATAATTAAATATTTCCACTTTAAATATAATTCGTTCAGCTAAATGTATCCAACGAAATCTTACCGTTTTTTAATACCGAATACAAGTGTGTGCTAGATTCTTCAATATCACACACGGTTGACGTGTTACTGTCAAACGAAGCGAATATACCCATATAACGTCCCTCATGGAGATAGTATTTCTTCGCGATATTCACGTAACGTACCGGTACGATACACGTACTCTAAATGGAGTACATTTATACTATGCATTCCGGACATCGGCGTCGAATTTTCGAAATACGATGGTGTGGGCAAATACAGATAACAAAATATTTCGACTTTAAATATAATTCCTTCAGCTAAATGTATCCTACGAGATCTTTCAATTTTTTGATACCGCATATAAAGGTGTGCTTTGTTCTTCTATATCTCACACGGTCGCCATGTTACTGTTAAACGAATCGAATATACAAATATAACGTAGCGCTTGGAGATAGTATTTCTTCGCGATTTTCACTTAACGTACCGGTACCATACTCGTACTCTAAATGGAGTTCGATTCAGCAATGCATTCTGGATATCGGCCACCAATATTCGAAATTCGATTGAGGGGGCAAATACGGATAACTAAATATTTCAGCTTTAAAGATATTCCCTCTAAATATATGTTCCCAACGAAATCTTACATTTTTTTTTGGTACCGAATTCAACGTTGTGCTTAGTTAATCAAAACTCAAACGGTTCCCGTTTTACTGTTAAACGAAGCGAATATACGCATACATCGTCGGG
>NW_017103528.1:0-283 GCF_001263275.1 Habropoda laboriosa
TTCGCGACTTTGACATAATATACTGCTGCGATATTCGTACTCTAATGGTGTTTGATTCTACTAGCATTCTGGACGTAGCGTCGAATTTTCTCACTACGATGTGGGGGAAAATACAGATAACTAAATATTTCGTCGTTAAAAATAATTCCTAAAACTAGCTGTGACCAACGAAACCTTTCCTTTTTTTGGGACCGAATACAAAGGTGTGGTCTGTTTTTTCATTACCTCACACGGTTCCCGTGTTACTGTTAAACGAAGCGAATATACACCTATAACGACGGTT
>NW_017103529.1:0-392 GCF_001263275.1 Habropoda laboriosa
ATGGTGTGGGAAAATACAGATAATTAAATATTTCGACTTTAAAAATATTCCCTACAAATAAATAGTCCCAGCAGAACCTTACAATTTTGTGATCCCGAATGAAAAGGTGTGGTTTGTTTTTTCAATAGCTCAAACGGTTCCCGTGTTACTGGTAAACGAAGCTAATATACCCCTATAAAGTCGCGCTTGGTGATGGTATTTCTTTGCGATTTTTACTTAACTTACCGGTACGATACTCGTGCTATAATTGGAGTACATTTCTGCTGTGCATTCTGCACATCGGCGTCGAATTTTCTCTCTACGATGGTAGTGGCAAATACAGATAACTTAATATTTCGACTTTAAAAATATTCCCTACAAATAATTGTTCCCAAAGAAATCTTACCTTTTTT
>NW_017103530.1:0-2176 GCF_001263275.1 Habropoda laboriosa
TGAAGAACCAAGCACGCCTTTGTATTCGGTAACAAAAAGAGGTATGATTACGATGGGAATATTAATTTGTAGCGATCATTTTTAAAGTCGAAATATTTAATTATCTGTATTTGCCCCCACCATTGTAGTTCGAAAATTGGGCGCCAATGTCCAGAAAGCAGAGCAGAATCGTACTCCATTTAGAGTACGAGTATCGTACCGGTACGTTGCGTGAAAGGCGCGAAGAAATACTATCACCACTCGCGACGATATATGTGTATATGCGCTTCGTTTAACAGTAACACGAGAACCGTTTGAGCTTTGAATAACAATGCACACATTTGTTTTCGGCATCAAAAAATGGTAAGATTATGTTGGTCACATTTAGTTTAAGGAATTATTTTTAACGTAGAAATATGTAATTATCTGTATTTTCCCCGACATCGTAGGTCGAAAATTCGTGGCCGACGTCCAGAATGCCCAGCAGAATCAAACACCATTTAGAGTACAAGTAACGTTCCGGTACGTTACGTGAAAATTAACAAGAAATATTATCTCCACTCGCGACGTTATATGTGTATATTCGCTTCGTTTAACAGTAACACGGCAGTCGTGTGAGATATTGTAGAACCAAGGACACCTTTATATTCGTGACCGAAAAATTATAAGATTTCGTTTGATACTTTTAGCTGAAGGAATTATATTTGAAGCCGAAATATTTAATTATCTGTATTTGCCCCCGCCATCGTAGTTCCAAAATTCGGAGTCGATGTCCAGAATGCATTGTAGAATCAAACCCCATTTAGAGAACGAATATCGCCGCAGTAGGTTATGTTTAAGTCGCGAAGGACTACCATCGCCTAGCCGACATTATAGGTGTATTTTCGTTTCGTTTAACAGTAACACGGCAACCGTGTGAGCTATTGAAATAACAAACCCAAATATTGCATTGGGTACCAAAAAAAGCTAAGATTTCTTTGGTCACAGTAAATTTAAGCAATTATTTTTACGTCGAAATACTTAATTATCTGTTGATTCTCCCACATCGTAGTTCGAAAATTCGACGCCGGAGTCCAGAATGCATAACGGAATCGTACTACATTTCGAGTACGAGTATCGTACCTGTACGTTACGTGAAAATCGCGAAGAAATGCTACCTCCATGTGCGACGTTATATGTGTATATTCGCTTCGTTTAACAGTAACACGGGAACCGTTTGAGCTTTTGAAAAAACAAACCTCACCTTCGTATTCGGTACCAAAAAAAGGTAAGATTTCGTTGGGAACATTTAGTTTCAGCAATTATTATTAATGTCGAAAAAATTCATTATCTGTATTTTCCCCATCATCGTAGTTCGAAAATTCGACGCCACGTCCAGAATGCATAGTAGATTCAATCACCATTAGAGTACGAATATCGCAGCAGTATGTTATGTGAATGTCGCGAAGAACTACAATCGCCTAGCCGACGTTATAGGTGTATATATGCTTCGTTTAACAGTATCACAGCACACGTGTGAGATATTGAAAGAACAAACCACACCTTTGTATTCGGAATGGAAAATGGTAAGATTTCGTTGGGCACATTTAGTTTTAGGAATTATTATTAACGTCGAAATAATTAATTATCTGTATTTTCCCCAACATCGTAGTTCGAAAATTCGACGCCACGTCCAGAATGCATAGTAGAATCATTCACCATTAGAGTACGAATATCGAAGCAGTATGTTATCTGAATGTCACGAAGAACTACAATCGCCTAGCCGACGCTATAGGTGTATATTTGCTTCGTTTAACAGTAACACAGCACACGTGTGAGATATTGAAAGAACAAACCACACCTTTGTATTCGGAATGGAAAATGGTAAGCTTTCGTTGGCCACATTTAGATTTAGGAATTACTTTTATCGTCGAAATATTTAGTTATCTGTATTTGCCCCCACCAACGTAGATAGAAAATTCGACACCGACGTCCAGATTGCATAGCAGAACAGTGCGCCATTTAGAGGACGTGAATCGTCCCAGTATGATATGCGAAGGACGCGAAGTAATCCTTTAACCATGTGCGACGTTATATGTGTATATTCGCTTCGTTTAACAGCAGCCGTGTGAGATATTGAAGAAACAAGCACACATCTATATTCGAGGCCAAATAATTCTAAGATTTCGTTGGGAACATTTATTTGTTGGAATTATTT
>NW_017103531.1:0-326 GCF_001263275.1 Habropoda laboriosa
TTTAAACATAATTCCTTCAGCTAAATGTATCCAATGAAATCTTACCTCTCTTTGATACCGTGTGCAAAGGTGGCGTAGGTTTTTTCAATAGCTCAAACGGTTCCCGTGTTACTGTTAAACGAAGCGAATATACATATATATCGTCGCGCTTGGAGATAGTATTTCATTGTGATTTTCACGTAACGTACCGGTACGATACACTTACTCTAAATGGAGTACGACTCTGCTGTGCATTCTGGACGTCGGCGTCGAAATTGCGAACTACGATGGTGGGGGAAAATACAGATAACTAAATATTTCGACGTTAAAACTAATTCCTAAATCTA
>NW_017103532.1:0-574 GCF_001263275.1 Habropoda laboriosa
GTTGGAAAATTCGGCGCCGAAGTCCAGAATGCATAGCAGAATCATACTCTATTTGGAGTACGAATATGGTTCCGGTATGTTTCGTGAAAATCACGGAGAAATACTATCTCCAGGCGCGACATTATAGGTGTATATTCGCTTCGTTTAACAGTAACACGCAACCGTGTGACATATTGAAGAACCTAGCACACATTTGTATTCGGTATTAAAAAATGGTAAGATTTCGTTGGTCACATTGAGTTTTAGGAATTATTTTTAAAGTTGAAATATTTAGTTATCTGTATTTGCCCCCACCATCGTAGAGAGAGAATTCGACACCGATGTCTAGAATCCGTAGCAGAATCGTACTCCATTTAGAGAACGAGTATCGTACCGGTACGTTACGTGAAAATCGCGAAAAAATAATAGCTCCAAGCACAACGTAATATGTGTATATTCTCTTCGTTTAACAGTAATATCAGAACCGTTTGAGGTTTGAATAACAACGCACACCTTTGCATTCGGTATCAATAAATGATAATATTTCGTTGTATACATATAGCTGAAGGAATTATTTTTAGTGTCGATATATTTA
>NW_017103533.1:0-2603 GCF_001263275.1 Habropoda laboriosa
ATTTTCTTCCGCTAAATGGCCTACGGTTCTGCTAAGCATTTTGGACGACGGCGTCGAATTTTCGAACTACGATGTGGGGGAAATTATAAATAATTAAATCCTTTGTCTTTAGAAATGATTCCAATAAATAAAAGTTCCCAACGAAACCTTACCTATTTTTGGTACCGAATACAAAAGTGTGGTTCGTTTTTTCAAAAGCTCAAACGTTTCCTGTGTTACTGTTGAACAAAGCGAATATACACATAATACGTAGCTCATGGAGATATTATTTCATCGCGATTTTCACATATCGTATCGGTACGATAATCGTACTCTGAATAGAATACGTTTCTGCTATGCATTCTGGACATCGGCGTCGAATTCTCTCTCTTCGATAGTGGGGGCAAATACAGATAACTAAATATTTCGAGTTTATAAATAATTCCTTCAGATAAATGTATACAAAAAATATTACAATTTTATGATCCCGAATATAAAGGTGTGCTTTGTTAATCAGAGGTCAAACGGTTCCCGCGGTACTGTTAAACAATGCGAATATACACATATTACGTCGCGCTTGGAGATAGTATTTCTTCGCGATTTTCACGTAACATACCGGTCCGATACTCGTACTCTAAATGGTATTTGATTCTGCTATGTATTCTGGACGTAGGCGTCGAATTTTCGAACTACGATGGTGGGGGAAAGCACAGATTATTAAATATTTGGACGTTAATAATAATTCCTAAAACTATATGTGACCAACGAAATCTTACCTTTTTTTGATACCGAATACAAAGGTGTTGTTCGTCTGTTCAATATCTAAAACGGTTCCCGTGTTACTGTTAAAGGAAGCGAAAATACATATATAACGTCGTCTAGGCGATAGTAGTTCTTCGTGACTTTCACATTTCCTACTGCGGCGATATTCGTACTCTAAATGGTATTTGATTCAGCTAGGCATTCTGGATATCGGCGTCGAATTTTCGAACTACGATGGTGGGTTCAGATACAGATAAATCAATATTTCGACCTTAAATATAATTTCTTCAGCTAAATGTATCCAACGAATTCTTACCTTTTTTTGGTACCGAATATAAAGTTGTGGTTTGTTATTTCAATAGCTCTAACGATTCCCGTGTTACTGTTGCACGAAGCGAATATACACATATAACGTCGCGAGTGGAGATAGTATTTGTTCGCGATTTTCACCTAACGTACCGGTACGATACTCGTACTCTAAATGGAGTACGATTCTGCTAAGCATTTTGGACAACGGCGTCGAATTTTCGAACTACGATAGTTGGGCAAATGCATATAATTAAATATTTCGACCTTAAAAATAGTCCCTTCAACTAAATGTATACAGTTAATCTTACAATTTTATGATCCCGAATATAAAGGTGTGCTTTGATATTCAGAGCTCAACCGGTTCCCGCGGTACTGGCGTGTTACTGTTACGCAAAACGAATATACACCAATAACCTTGCGCTTGGAGATAGTATTTCTTCGCGATTTTCACGTAACCTACCGGTAGGATACTCTTACTCTAAATGGAGTACGATTCTGCTATGAATTCTTGACATCGGCGCCGAATTTTCGACCTACGATGTTGGGGGAAGATACAAATAATTAAATATGGCGTACGGTTCTGCTATGCATACTGGACGACGGCGTCGAATTTGAAATCTACGATGGTGGGGGCAAATAGAGATAACTAAATATTTTGACTTTAGACATGATGGCAACAAATAAATAGACCCATCCAAATCTTAACTTTTTTTGGTACCGAATACGAAGGAGTGGTTTATTTCTTCATTATCTTACACGGTTGCCGTGTTGCTGTTAAACGAAGCGAATATACAAATATAACTGCGGCTAGGTGATAGTATTTCTTCGCGATTTTCACGTAACGTACCGGTACGATGCTCGTACTGTACATGGAGTACTATTCTGCTATGCATTCTGGAAATCGGCATCGAATATAAGAACTACGATGGTGGGGTCAAATACAGATAATTAAATATTTCGACTTTAAATATAATTCCTTCAGCTAAAAATATACAATAAATCTTACAATTTTTTGTTCCCGAATATAAAGGTGTGCTTTGTTATTCAAAGCACAAACGGTTCCCGCGGTACTGTTATACGATGCGAATTTAGGCATATTACGTCGCGCTTGGGGATAGTATTTCTTCGCGATTTGCACGAAACGTACTGGGACGATTCATGTCCTCTAAATGACGTACGGTTCTGCTATGCATTCTGGACATCGGCGTCGAATTATCTCTCTACGTTTTGGGGTTAAATACAAATAATTATATATTTCGTCGTTCGAAATAATTCCAGCAAATAAATGTTCCCGACGAACCCTTACCTTTTTTTGGTGCCGAATACAAAGTTGTGGTTTGTTAGTTCATTATCTCACACGTTTGCCGTGTTACTGTTAAACGAAGCTAATATACACATATAACGTCCCTCATGGATATAGGAGTTCCTCGCGAAATTCGCGTTTCATAATGGGACGATTCTCATCCTCTAAATGGCGTACGGTTCTGCTGTGCATTCTGGACACTGGCGTCAAATTTTCGACCTACGATGCGGGAGGAAAATACCGATAATTA
>NW_017103534.1:0-297 GCF_001263275.1 Habropoda laboriosa
ACGCCCGTTTTCCCTTTATTTTCCATGTTTCGCCACGTAAAACGTGTTCTAATGAATATAAACTCTAATACTGCTGGTTTCCCGCGACAAACCATGTTTTGCAGTACTGCAGTCGACTGTTTTCTTTTTATTTGGTATGTTTCGCCACGTTAATCGTGTTATAACGAATATAATCTGAAATACAGCAGTTATCGCGCGACAACCCGCGTTTTACAGTACTACAAACGACTGTTCTCCCTTTATTTTGCATGTTTCGCCACGTAAATCGTGTTTTAACGAATATAAATTGTAATACTG
>NW_017103534.1:758-1599 GCF_001263275.1 Habropoda laboriosa
ATACTGCTGTTTTCTCGCGACAAACCACGTTTTGCAGTACTGCACACATATGCGTTCTCCTTATTTTCCATGTTTCGCCACGTAAAACGAGTTTTAACGAATATAAACGGAAATACTGCTGTATTCTCGCGACAAACCGCGTTTTGCAGTACTACAAACGCCTGTTTTCCCTTTATTTTCCATGTTTCGCCACGTAAAACGAGTTCTAATGAATATAAACTGTAATACTGCTGTTTTCTCGCTACAAAGACGTTTTGCAGTACTGCAAAATGACTGTTTCCTCTTTATTATGCATATTCCGCCACGCATAACGTGTTTTAACGAATATAAACTGAAATATTTAACGAATATACTCTGTAATACTGTTGTTTTCTCGCTGCAAAGACGTTTTGCAGTACTCCAACATGATTGTCTCCTCCTTATTATGCATATTCCGCCACGTAAAACGTGTATTAACGAATATAAACTGAAATACTGCAGTTTTCTCGCTACAAAGACGTTTTGCAGTTCTGCAGACGACTGCTTTCTCTTTATTTTGCATGTTTCGCCACATAAATCCTGTTTTAACGAATATACACTGAAATACTGCTGTATACTCGCGACAAACCACCTTATGCAGTACTACAAACGACTGTTTTCTCTTTATTTTCCATGATTCGCCACGTAAAACAAGACGTAAACCGTGCTTTAACGAATATAAATTGTAATACTGATGTTTCCTCGCTGTAAAGACGTTTTGCAGTACTGCAAAACGACTGACTCCTCTTTATTTTGCATATTCCGCCACGGAAAACGAGTTTAAACGAATATAAACTGAAATATTGCTGTTCTCCCGCGACAG
>NW_017103535.1:0-347 GCF_001263275.1 Habropoda laboriosa
CGTCGGCTAGGCGATAGTAGTTCTTAGAGACTTTCACATAACGTACTGCGTCGATATTCGTACTCTAAATGATGTTTAATTCTGGTATGCATTCTGTTCCTCGGCGCCGAATTTTCCAACTACGATGGTGGGGGAAAATAAAGATTATTAATTATGTCGACGTTAATAATATGTTACGTACGCGTTCTACCCGAAGCGTGCGGCGCCGAATGTTTAGTCTAACACGAACCCCCCCGATAGTCGCCTAGCAAAGGGATGAGCTCGCATTCCATTCCCACGGAATGCTAACGTTCCCCACCACCAAAAATTTTAGTTTTCGGTGTAAAAAGGGCAGGATTTTCGACGAT
>NW_017103536.1:0-505 GCF_001263275.1 Habropoda laboriosa
CGTATCTTTTTCGATTCTAGAATATAAGAAAATTTGAATAAAATACGCGACGAGAATTGGGGATAAGCATAAGTTAAACGCGCGTAAAAATATTCAATAATAAACGAACTAGGGATGAAGCTATTATTTCAATACGCGATGCACTGACTCTAGTATTTACTAAAATTCAAAAATTCTCGCATAAATAGATTATTAATTATGGTAAACTACTGAGACGGTTTAATTAAGGGTGGGCATGGTGCTGCTTTAGTTTGAAATGATTTATAAACACATAATTAACAGAGGAAAAACCGTGAAACGGCAAAACGTCTACATTCTAATTGTTATAACATGTAAACAAAACTTTAAATTTAGTGTAAACAGAAAAAATATATAATACAATTTATTTCACGGTATTGCAACAAACACATATAACGAAAAAGCAACCTCTCAAAGTCATTTTAATATCCTATTCGACAAGTCTGAAGAACAACGATCACTAAAATTCAAATGTTTATTTCCCTAA
>NW_017103537.1:0-513 GCF_001263275.1 Habropoda laboriosa
GTGCTTTCCCCCACCATCGTAGTTCGAAAATACGACCCCACGTCCAGAATGCATAGCAGAATCGTACTCCATTTAGAATACGAGTATCATACTGGAACGTGACGTGAAAATCTTGAAGAAATACTACCTCCTAGCGCAACGTTATATGTGTGTATTCGCTTCGTTTAACAGTTACACAGGAACGGTTTGAGCTATTGAAAAAACAAACCACACATTTGTTTTCGGTATCACACAGAGTAAGATTTCGTTTGTCACATTTAGCATTAGGAATTATTAGTATCTTCGAAATATTTAATTATCTGTATTTCCCCCACACCGTAGTTCGAAAATTCGGCGCCGATGGCCAGAATGCACAGCAGAATCGTACTCCATTTAGAGTAAGAGTACCGTACCGGTACTTTACGTGAAATTCGCGAAGAAATAATATCTCTAAGCGTGACGTTATATGCGTATATTCGCTTCGTTTATCAGTAAGAACGGAACAGCTTTAGCTTTGAATAACAAAGCACACCT
>NW_017103537.1:2294-2762 GCF_001263275.1 Habropoda laboriosa
TTAGTTATCTGTATTTTCCCCTACCATCGTAGTTCGAAAATTCTACGCCGACCTCCAGAATGCACAGCAGAATCTAACACCATTTAGAGTACGAATATCACCGCAGTTTGTTACGTAAAAATCGATAAGAAATACTATCTCCAAGCGCGACGTTTAGGTGTATATTCGCTTCGTTTAACAGTTACACGGGAACCGTTTGAGCTTTTGACAAAACAAACCACACCTTTGTATTCTGTACCAGAAACAGGTAAGGTTTCTTTGGGGACATTCAGTTGTAGATATCATTTTTAACGACGAAATAATTAATTATTTGTATTTTCCCCTACATCATAAGTCGAAAATTCGAGGCCGGCGTCCAGAATGCCTAACATAACCGTACGCCATTTAGTGGACGTGAATCGTCCGAGTATGATATGCGAAGGTTGCGAAGTAATAATATAACCATGTGCGACGTTATATGTGTATATT
>NW_017103538.1:0-585 GCF_001263275.1 Habropoda laboriosa
GCGACGTTATATGTGTATATTCGTTTCCTTTAACAGTAACACGGCAACCGTGTGATATATTGACGAACCAAGCACACCTTTGTATTCGATACCAAAAAAAGGTAAGATTTCATTGGTCACATTTAGTTTTAGGAATTATTTTTAACGTCGAAATATTTAATTATATGTATCCTCCCCCACATCATAGTTCGAAAATTCGACTTCGGTGTTCATAATGCATAGCAGAACCGTTCGCCATGTAGAGGACGTGAATCGTCCCAGTATGATATGCGAAAGTCGCGAAGAACTTCTATAACAATGTGCGACGTTATATATGTATATTTGCTTCGTTTATGAGTATCAACGGAAACGTTTGAACTTTGAATAACAAGGCTTATCTTTGTATTCGGTACCAAAAACAGGTAAGATTTCTTTGGTCACATTTACTTTTAGGAATTATCTTTATCGTCGAAATATTTAATAATCTGTATTTGCCCACACTATCGAAGTTCTTACAGTCGACGACGCCCTCCAGAATGCACTGCAGAATCGTACGCCGTTTAGAGTACGGCAATAGCCGCATTATGTTATGTTAATGTTGCGAAG
>NW_017103539.1:0-244 GCF_001263275.1 Habropoda laboriosa
ACGTATGCAGTGTTACTGTTAAACGAAGCGAATATACACCTATAACGTCGGCTAGGCGATTGTTGCTCTTCGCGACGTTCACATAACATACTGCTGCGATATTCGTACTCTAATGATGTTTGATTCTACTATGCATTCTGGACGTGGTGTCGAATTTTCGAACTACGATGATGGGGAAAAAACAGATTATTATTTATTTCGACGTTAATAATAATTCCTAAAGTAAAATGTGACCAACGAAACC
>NW_017103540.1:0-2562 GCF_001263275.1 Habropoda laboriosa
AAGGCGTGATTCTGCTATGCATTCTGGACACCGGCGTCGAATTTTCGACCTACGATTTTGAGGACAAAAACAGATATTTAAATATTTGGACTAAAAATATAATTCCTTCAGCTAAATGTATCCTGCGAAATCTCACAATTTTTTGATCCCGAAGATAAAGCTGTGTTTTGTTTTTTCAATATCTCACACGGTTGCCGTGTTACTGTTAAACGAAGCGAATATACACCTATAACGTCGGCTGGGCGATAGTAGTTCTTCGCAGCATTCACATAACATTCTGCGGCGATATTCGTACTCTAATGGTGTTTGAATCTACTATGCATTCTGGACGTGGCGTCGAATTTTCGAACTTCGATGTTGGGGAAAATACGAATATACAAATATAACGTCGGCTAGGCGATAGTAGTTCTTCGCGGCATTAACATAACGTACTGCGGCAATTGTCGTACTCTAAATGGCGTACGATTCTGCTACGCATTCTGGACGCCGTCGGCGAATTCTCGAACTAAGAAGTGGGGGAAAATACAAATAATTAAATATTTCGTCGTTAGAAATAATTCCAACAAATAAATGTTCCCCACGAAATCTTAGCATTTTTTTGTACCGAATATGAAGGTGTGGTTTTTTTTCAATAGCTAAGCGGTTCCCGTGTTACTGTTAAACGAAGCGAATATACACATATTACGTCGCGCTTGGAGATAGTATTACTTCGCGATTTTCACGTAACTTACCGGTACGATACTCGTACTCTAAATGGAGTACGATTCTGCTAAGCATTTTGGACATCGGCGTCGAATTTTCGATCTACGATAGTGGGGCAAATGCATATAATTATATATTTCGACCTTAAAAATAATCCCTTCAACTAAATGTATACAGTTAATCATACAATTTTATGATCCCGAATATAAAGGTGTGCTTTGTTATTCAAAGCTCAAACGGTTCCCGCGGTACTATTAAACGTAGCGAATATACACATATTACGTCGCGCTTGGACATAGTATTTCTTCGCGATATGCACGAAACGTACTGGTACGATTCTCGTCCTCTAAATGGCATACGGTTCTGCATTGCATTCTGGACGCCGGCGTCCAATTTTCGAACTACGATGTGGGTAAAAATACTGATAATTAAATATTTCGACGTCAATAATAATTCCTAAAGCTAAATGTGACCAACGAAATCTTACCTTTTTTGGTACCGAATACAAATTTGTGGTTTGTTTTTTCATTACCTCAAACGGTTCCCGTGTTACTGTTAAACGAAGCGAATATACACATATAACGTCCCTCATGGAGATAGTATTTCTTCGCGATTTTCACTTAAGTTACTGGTACGATACCCGCACTCTAATTGGAGTACATTTCTGCTGTGCATTCTGGACATCGGCGATGAATTTTCTCTCTACGATAGTAGGGGCAAATACAGATAACTAAATATTTCAACTTTAACAATATTCCCTACAAATAAATGTTCCCAACGAAATCCTACCTTTTTTTGGTACCGAATACAAACGTGTGCTTGTTTCTTCAATATCTCACACGGTTGCCGTATTACTGTTAAACGAAGGGAATATACAACTATAACGTCGGCTAGGCGATAGTAGTTCTTCGCAGCATTCACATAACATTCTGCGGCGATATTCGTACTCTAATGGTGTTTGATTCGGCTATGCATTCTGGATGCCGACGTCGACTTTTCAATCTACGATGTGGGGGAAAATACAAATAATTATATATTTCGACTTTAAAAATAATACCTTCGGTTAAATGTGTGCAATAAATCGTACAATTTTTCGACCCCGAATATAGAGGTGTGCTTGGTTATTCAAAGCTCAAACGGTTCCGGAGATACTGTGAAACGAAGCGAATATACACATATAACGTCGCACATGGATATAGTAGTACTTCGCGAACTTCGCATATCATCCTGGGACGATTCGTGTCCTCTAAAAGGAGTACGATTCTGCTATGCATTCTGGACATCGGCGCCGAATTTTCGAACTACGGTGTGTGGGAAAATCAGATTATTAAATATTTCGACTTTAAATATAATTCCTTCAGCCAAATGTATCCAACGAAATCTTATCTACTTTTGGTACCGAATACAAAGGTGTGCTTGGTTTCTCAATATCTCACTTGGATGCCGTGTTACTGTTAAACGAAGCGAATACACTCCTATAACGTCGTCTAGGCGATAGTAGTTCGTCGCGACTTTCACATAACATACTGCGGCTAATGCCGTACTCTAAATGGCGTACGAATCTGCTATGCATTCTGGACTTCGGCGCCGAATTTTCGAACTACGATGGTGTGGCCAAATACAGATAAATAATATTTCGACTTTAAATATAAATCCTTCAGCTGAATGTATCCACCGAAATCTTACCTTTTTTGGTACCGAATACAAATTTGTGGTTTGCTTTTTCAATAGCTCAAACCGTTCCCGTGTTACTGTTGAACAAAGCGAATATTCAAATATAACGTCGGCTAGGTGATGGTAGTTCATCGCGATTTTCACGTAGCGCACCGGCACGATGCTCGTACTCTACATGGAGTACTA
>NW_017103541.1:0-1372 GCF_001263275.1 Habropoda laboriosa
AATTTTTTTTCACTAAAAAATATTACCATTGGCATTTCTTATATTATACAATTTGTATTTATTGCATTATTTACTTATACAGGGTGTCCCGTAACTCCTCGAACATCCGGAAATGGGGGGTAGCTGGGGTGACTTTGAATAACTTTTTCCTTTTCCAAAATCCAGTTTGAAGCTTCGTTTTCGAGTTATTAACGAAAAACACTGGCCAATTACAGCGCGCGTAGAGCCCGCGCTCAGGGGCGGAGAATAGAGGCTCATTCACGCGCGATCGAACAAATGCGTACGCGTGACTTCTCGGTTCTCGATCGCTGTCAAAAAAATTTGACTTTGCACTCTGCTGTTTTTATAAGGCTTAGAGAAATGGTTTTTGGCCGTCATTCCGACGTTTGTATAAATTTTTGGAAAAACTGCAATTAGTCTGATTCGCGAAGAAAATAGCGAAGGTCGTTTTTACAACTTTTTTATCTGAGCTCGAAATGAAAATCTGAAAAATATGTTTTGTAGATCTATGTCAATGATACACGTGCTGATAATTTCATCGAAATTGGTTAATGTTTCTATGAGCTACAAACGGTTAAAGATGATGAAAATCGCACTATCACGACTTTCGGCGTAAAACTGTAATAAATCTGCAGATTCTTACATCTTTCGATGCCTGTTGCTTGTTTCTCCATCAACAGATTACGATGAAATTTTCAGCGTGTGTGTAATTGACATAGATTTACAAAACGTATTTTTTTTCTTTTTCATGAATAACAAGTAAGTCGTTTAATACTTGTGTTATTAATTGTGTTATCGTTTCTTTATTCCGAGAGGAATAAAGTGTCTTATTATTTATGAAAAACTTACCCATTCGTCCAGGAATTGATCTGCTTCGACGGAACTGGGTCAGTGTGTCGATCCTGACCTATCCAGGTAATCCGAAACAGCTGATGTTACGACCGGGTCTGTGAACTCATATGATCGGCCCTCGCCAAACGTCGCGCGGCTAAACGTCTGCTAAGCCCTGTCACGCTTTGTCACGTTTTTTCTTTTTTTTTACGTGGGGAAATCCTCAGGGGGGCGGGGTAGTGCCGGACGCTTACCGGCTAAAACCTCACGGTGGCCATCCTCGGCACTCCGGAAGAGGAAGAGGAGGAGAGGCCGAGGAAGAGGAACAGGAGGGGAGGAGTAGGAAGAGGAGGAGAGACGGAGGAAGAGGAAGAGGAGGGGGAGGAGGAGAAGAAAGGCTCAGCAAAGGGCCGAATGACGTGCATGACGTTTTTTTTTTCTTTCTTTTCTTTTTACGTGGGGAAATTCTCTTACGAACACAACCGGACCCAC
The DNA here is from genome assembly GCF_001263275.1 of Habropoda laboriosa. Classification (NCBI taxonomy): domain Eukaryota; kingdom Metazoa; phylum Arthropoda; class Insecta; order Hymenoptera; family Apidae; genus Habropoda; species Habropoda laboriosa. The sequence goes on from NW_017103541.1 coordinate 1,324, forward strand.
CCCACGCCGGGCCCCTCCCTAGAGATGTTCGAGGAGGGAGGGGCTCATC
>NW_017103542.1:0-416 GCF_001263275.1 Habropoda laboriosa
TATAATTCCTAAAACTAAATGTTCCCAACGAAACCTTACTTTTCTTTGGGAGCGAATACAAAAATGTGTTTTGTTTTTTCAATAGCTCAAACGGTTACCGTGTTACTGTTAAACGAGGCGAATGTACACATATAACGTCACGCTTAGAGATGTTATTCCTTCGCGATTTTCTCGTGACGTACCGATACGGGACTCATACTTTAAATGGAGTAACATTCTGCTATGCATTCTGGTTTACGGCGTTGAATATTCGAACTATGATGTTGTGGGCAAATACAGATAATAGAATATTTCGACTTTAATAATTCTTCATTCAGCAAATGTATACAACGATCTCTTACAATTTTTTGATCCCGAATATAAAGGTGTGCTTGCTTTTCTATAATATCTCACAAGGCTGCCGTGTTACTGTTAAA
>NW_017103543.1:0-208 GCF_001263275.1 Habropoda laboriosa
GCGTATTGTCCGCTGTAGCGCATTTGGCGACGCCGCGGATTTTCCTCCAGGTCCGGTACTTGATACCTGGGCCTCTGGGCCCGTACGCGGACTTTTCGGCAACCTTTGGTTTATGACCTGGCAAATTGCTATTGAGACCGTTGGCGAAAGTTTCTACGAAAACATGCATTGTTAGATTTACTAAACATTAAACAGACTAAAACGGTTT
>NW_017103544.1:0-242 GCF_001263275.1 Habropoda laboriosa
CTCATACTCTAAATGGAGTACATTTCTGCTATACATACTGGACATCGGCGTCGAATTTTCGAATTACGATGTGGGGCAAAATACAAAGAATTAAATATTTCGAATTTAAATATAATTCCTTCTGCTAAATGTAACCAAGGAAATCTTATAACTTTTTGATTCCGAATATAAAGGAGTTCGTGGTTCTTCAATATCTCACACGGTTGCTGTGTTACTGTTAAACGAAGCGAATATACAAATAT
>NW_017103545.1:0-492 GCF_001263275.1 Habropoda laboriosa
ACGAATATAAATTGTAATACTGCTGTTTCCTCTCTGTAAAGACGTCTTGCAGTACTGCAATCGCGTGTTTTCTTATGATTTTGTATGTTTCGCCACGTAAAACGTGTTCTAACGAATATAAACTGTACTAATGCTGTTTTTAATACTGCTGTTTCCTCGCTGTTAAGACGTTTTGCAGTACTGCAATCGAGTGTTTTCTTTTTATTTTGTATGTTTCGCCACGTAAAACGTGTTCTAATGAATATAAACTGAAATACTGCTGATTTCCCGCGACAGCGCACGTTTTGCAGTGCTACAAACGCCTGTTTTCCCTTTATTTTCCATGTTTCGCCACGTAAAACGTGTTCTAACGAATATAAACTGTACTAATGCTGTTTTTCCGCGACAACCCACGTTTTGCAGTAATACAAACGACTGATTCCTCTTTAATTTCCATGTTTCGCCAAGTAAAACGAGTTCTATGGAATATAAACAGAAATACTGCTGATTTCC
>NW_017103546.1:0-2573 GCF_001263275.1 Habropoda laboriosa
GTCGAGTAGTCGTAGAACCACCACAGGGAGAACCCAGGAGCAACCAGTACCATCTACAAGTCCTAATCATATTGGGTGGTCCTTCGAATCATTCGAATCAAACACTACAAGGCTCGAAAGTTCGTCGCCACAACCACGGGCATTAACAGGATCTCTTGCGTAACTATTTCTGAGGAACGTATGAGGATTAAGGGTACGTCCAAGTGCTGTGACTGTCGTTGTTAAGGATACTTAAGTTAGACCAGGTTTACGATACGGGCGCGACTCTCTGCTATTTTTGAGATTAAGGTTGCAATACGCGTTTGATGTTTTGTTCGTTAATTATTCCTTATTGTCAGGAGGGCTCCAAACCTCTCATAAAAGCGGAGAATTTGGAGTTTCTTCGTGCATCTCAATAGCAATTGACGTATCATAAACCCGCGCGAGCCGAGTTACCCTGGGTTTTTCCCATAAGCCCAGGTGACGCGTACTTCACGCAAAACAACCCCTCCTTGAGGGTGAGTGGTTGGCGTTGGGCGTTGACCAAGGCCCGAACTTTAGTGAGAGTCTTGACCTCCCACCCAAAACTCACCCCCGTCAAGGGTCCCAAATGCAACATTTGGAAGGGAAAATGCGAGGGCTGAACGGGGCAAAGAGTCAACGAGACCGGGAGAACAAATTGAGAACTAGAAGCAAAAGTTCAGGTGATCATACAGTCGCTACATCATCCATCGATTCTAGACGACGTGTCAGAATTGAACAGTCGTCCACGTGCGATAGTTATCCATTGTCAAGATTATGTTACGTCGATTGCTATTGCGTAGAAACTGGCAAGAACCGAAATACTCATTAAACGTTAGTCGCTTTTCAAATTGCAAAGTTAATATCATGCTTCGCGGTAATATGCGACATTCGCAAAAATAGCAGAATATTTCGTTCGTGTCATAAATTTGACGTTAAAGTGTTCTTTACGTATAGGTTATAATAAAAATGAAAGGAAAATGGCGACTTTTACAGAAAATTTTTGTAACGTTTCAAACTATCTGGCATGTTTGACTTCAAAGGCGTAATTCCTAATTGAAATATTCGAACCGTGATGCCTTATGATTAAACTTTCGACTGGCGGAATTCTCTCAATGTGCTTTTATTCAGTATGGATACAAATGTTCTCGAGCAAAGTCTAAAAACAAAGCCGAATTCAGTTCACGGACTCCACGGGACACCGAGTTTCCGGTATATGCCCATGATTTCTTGAACAATCGCCCATTACTCTGGTAGAAAGCTTTGATCGTTGTCCCGTGATATCAAATTAAACTTGAGAAGAATCCTTTTGAAAGTAACGAAAGAAGCAAACGCGTGGAACTACGAACAAAGAGGATTCGTATTATTTGATGTTTTGGAACCACTTTTAGCCAAATTTTATTTCACATTAAACACATGACATTATAACATGAATTATTTAAATGTTTGTACATGTATGTATGTACGCGACACGTTGCTTCTTCAAACGATTCACGAGCAATTGTTGCGACACGAGTATGAATGGAGATTTCATCGTGTCGCACTCTCACGAATAAATGAATATCGAGACAATTCATGGAGTGAAAGAATATCCGATTTGTCTTTTTATCGGGGACTTCAAACCGGTATGACTTTGGTACCGGTATTACGTTTGCAAAGCTCTAACGAAACGGATATCGTACCGAAACGAATGAATACCGAAATCGTTAAAATACGAAAACCGAAATAAATACCGGTATTTTTTCGGTTTTTCTTTCGGTGACATGGTAGATTAACCCTTTGAGTGCTGAATAGTCCCTGCCGAAGCTCTCCGTATGGACGGCGCGCGCCTAGCGATTGCAATCGCTGCGGACGGAATATTTTTTGCTAGTGTGAACTCTGTTGATTGAGTATACAAGGCACAACTAACAATAAGTTAGTATTGTAATTCTTTGACACCAAATTAAATAATGAAAGAACGGGTGGTCCGCGGAATATATTCATCTCATAGAGATAATTGTTACTACACTACGTAGGAGATCGAAAAAGTGGACAAATGCATATGTTAACGCAGCTTCCCGCGCTTCTTGTTGGTTGGAAGGTCGGGTTGGCGTTGGTAATTATTGCACGTGTATGTGCCAACTACTTATTGTCGCAATGGTGATCGCGCTTTATTTGTGGTGTCGATTATTGCGGACTGATCAAGATGTCGAGTATTGCGTGTTAGAGCGCTCAAAGTGGTGTCGATTGTTTCTAAGTATCTTAGAATCTGCCCGAATGTTGTGAACTGGCTGTATATATCTCTTTTCGCCAAAATGGGGAGTTTACCTTGTCGGCAAATCATGGGCCTTTCGCCCCCTAGAGCCGCTCTCCTAGGCCCTCGTGCACTGTAGGGCGGTGGCAGAGAGGGAGAGACGATCCCAAACGGGGATGTCAGTCCCGCGTGGCGATTTTGCCGAAACGTCAACTTTACGGGTTTATGGCATGTTTACCGTTACTGAGCGCGCAGAGGCAAGTACCAGCTTACCATATGGCCCGCAGAAGTGGAGAATTTCCGCGGCCATCAGGTAATAAGCCGGATTTGCCCTCTGGCT
>NW_017103547.1:0-511 GCF_001263275.1 Habropoda laboriosa
CAATAGTTCAAACGGTTTCGGTGTTACTGTTAAACGAATCGAATATATACATATAACGTCACGCTTAGAGATGTTAATTCTTCGCGGTTTTCACCTAACGCACAGGAACGGTTCTCTTACTCTAAATGGAGTACATTTCTGCTATACATTCTGGACATCGGCGCCGAATTTTCGAACCACAATGGTGGGGGCAAGTACAGATAATTATATATTTCGACTTTAAATATAATTCCTTCAGTTAAATATATCCAATGAAATCTTACCTTTTTTTGGACCGAATACAAAGGTGTGGATTGTTTTTTCAATAGTTCAAACGGTTTCCGTGTTACTGTTAAACGAAGCGAATATATACATATAACGTCACGCTTAGAGATACTGTTTCTTCACGGTTTCCACGTAACGTACAGGAACGGTTCTCTTACTCTATATGGAGTACATTTCTGCTATACATTCTGGACAACAGCGTCGAATTTTAGAACTACGATCGTGGGTGCAAATACAGATAATTAAA
>NW_017103548.1:0-625 GCF_001263275.1 Habropoda laboriosa
TTGTGGGGGAAAATACTAATAATTATATATTTCATCGTTTGAAATAGTTCCAATAAATAACTGTTCCCAACTAAATCTTAGCATTTTCTGGTACCGAATACAACGGTGTGGTTTGTTTTTTCAATAGCACAGACGGTTCCCGTGTTACTGCTAAACAAAGCGAATGTACACATATAACGTCGCACATGGATATAGTAGTTCTCCGGGACCTTCGCATATCATAGTGAGACGATTCTCGTCCACTAAATGGCGTACGTTTCTGCTATGCATTCTGGAAATCGGCGTCGAATTTCCGAATTACGATGGTGGGGGAAAATGCAGGTAATTAAATATTTCGACATTAGACATAATGGCAACAAATAAATGTTCCCAACGAAATCTTACCTTTCCTTGGTACCGAATGCAAAGGTGTGCTTTGTTTTTCAATATCACACACGGTTGCCGTGTTACTGTTAAACGAAGCGAATATACACCTATTACGTCGCGCTTGGAGATAGTATTTCTTCACGATTTGCACCTAACGTACCGCTACGATTTTTGCTCCCGAAATCTAGTATGATTCTGCTATGCATTCTGGAATCCGCCGTCGAATTTTCGAAATACGATGTTTGGGGGAAAATACAGA
>NW_017103549.1:0-223 GCF_001263275.1 Habropoda laboriosa
AGAATGTATAATGACGTTTTGTTTGCGCGGAGCCTTTGTTCCCGTGTGAGTTGAGGTTGTAAATTGATCGAGGTGTGGGACACGGTTGCAGGATAAGAACTTTTATATCGTTGAACAGTGATTTTTAAGTCGCAAGATACTTTTATTTCACTGTTCATCCTTGAAACTTGAATGCACACATTGTTGCAGTCTCTATTCTCGAATGCAACATCGACGGAAGCAC
>NW_017103550.1:0-286 GCF_001263275.1 Habropoda laboriosa
AGATTTCGTTGGTCACATTTAGTTTTAGGAATTATTATTATCGTCGAAATAATTAATTATCTGCATTTTACCCCTCTATCGTAGTTCGAAAATTCGGCGCCGAAGTCCAGAATGCATAGCAGAATCATTCTCCATTTAGAGGACGCGAATCGTCCCAGTGTGATATGCGAAGTTCTCGAAGAACTACTATATCCGTGTGCGACGTTATCTGTGTATATACGCGTCGTTTAACAGTAACAAGGCAACCGTGTGAGATATTGAAGAACCAAGCACACCTTTATATATG
>NW_017103551.1:0-1121 GCF_001263275.1 Habropoda laboriosa
GTCGCGAAGAACTACTATCGCCTAGCCGACGTAGTAGGTGTATATTCGCTGAGTTTAACAGTAACACGGCAACCGTTTGAGATTTGAATAACAAAGAACACCTTTATATTCTGGATCAGAAAATGGTACGATTTCGTTGGTCACATTTAGTTTTAGCAATTATTCGTAACGTCGAAATATATAATTATCTGTATTTGCCACCACCATTCTAGGTTGAAACTTCGACGCCACGTCCAGAATGCACAGCGGATTCAAACACTATTTAGACTACGAGAATTGCCACCGTCTGTTATGTGAAAGTCGCGAAGAACAACAATCGGCTAGACGGCTTTATAGGTGTATATCCGCTTCGTTTAACTGTAACACGGCAAAACTTGTGGGATATTGAATTAACAATCCACAACTTTGTATTCGGTACCAAAAAAAGGTAAAATTTCGTTGGATACATTTAGCTGAAGAAATTATAATTAAAGTCCAAATATTGAATTATCTGTATTTGAACCCACCATCGTAGTTCTAAAATTCGACGCCGGCGTCCACAATGCATAGCTGAACCGTACGCCATTTAGAGGACGAGAATCGTCCATGTATAATATGCGATGGTCGCGAAGGGCTACTATAACCATGTGCGACGTTATATGTGTACATTCGCTTCGTTTAACAGTAACAGGGCAACGTTTGAGCTATTGAAAAAATAAAGCACACCTTTGTATTCGGTATCGAGAAATGGTAATATTTCGTTTGTCACATTTAGCTTTAGGAATTATTTTTAAAGTCAAAATATTTACTTATCTGTTTTTGGCCCCACCAAAGCAGTACGAAAATTCGACGCCGATGTCCTGAATGCATAGCAGAATCATACGCTAATTTGAGTACGAGTATCGTACCTGTTCGTTACGTGAAAATCGCGAAGAACTACTATCACCTAGCCGACGATATATTTGCATATTCTCTTCGTTTAACAGTAACACGGGAACTGTTTGATCTATTGAAAAAACAAACCACAAATACGCATTCGGTACCAAAAAAAGATAAGATTTCGTTGGTCACATTTAGTGTTAAGAATTATTTTTAAAGTGGAAATATTTAGTTATCTGTATATTCCCCCACCATCGTAGTTC
>NW_017103552.1:0-227 GCF_001263275.1 Habropoda laboriosa
GCGACCTTCCCATATCATACTGGGACGATTCTCGTCCTCCAAATGGCGTACGGTTCTGCTATGATTTCTGGACTCCGTCGTCGAATTTTCGAACTACGATGTGGGGGAAAATACAGAAAATTAAATATTTCGACGTTAAAAGTAATTCCTAAAACTAAATGTGCCCAACTGAATCCTAACATTTCTTGATACCGAATACAAAGATGTGCTTTGTTTTTTCAATAGAT
>NW_017103553.1:0-626 GCF_001263275.1 Habropoda laboriosa
CTAAGTTAGGCATTCCTAACAGTTGCCATACGTGGCCCAAATGGAGGTGGCCGAGCGCACGCCCAAGTTAGGCATTCTTAACAGTTCCCATACGTGGCCCAAATAGGGGTGGCCGAGCGCACGATTAGGTTGGGCATTCCTATCGAATGGCGTATCGTTAAAGATGGTGTTTATGATGTTGTCTGTTAAAGTTCAGGTTCAGTTATGCTTGACGACTAAACTGTTACAACCTTGAACTCTAGGAAGTATCTTTCGTCAAATTTTCCGGGTTTTTGAGGCAGATACACCTTCCGACTAGAATTTCAGCGAGGCATGCCTAAAGACGAATGTGGGCCTAATGCGGAAACGATTACGCACGCCTAAATGCTGCAAGTCTGATCGTTACCGCATTAGGTCCTAATTCAGAAGGAATGATGCATGCCTAAGTTGGGCATTCCTAACAGCTGCCATACGTGGCCCAAATGGGAGTGGCTGAGCGCACGCCCAAGTTAAGCATTCCTAACAGTTGCCACACGTGGCCCAAATGGGAGTGGCCGAGCGCACACCTAAATTAGGTGGAGTGTGGCTCTCAAACTTATACGTAGAATTATTTACAGACATCTCAGTGTCGGACGTACGCTTGCGTG
>NW_017103554.1:0-708 GCF_001263275.1 Habropoda laboriosa
AATTTTCTTCAGGATCTTAATAATTTTTCTCAAGATCTCAATAATTTTATAACGACTGTTTAGTTTCAATTTACAGTCAATAAAGGTAGAAACACATTACTATCATGTCACCTGAAATCATGGGAAAACTCAAAAACGGTCGCAATATGCCGTGAACAGCGTGACGTGATTATAATATATTTCCAACACTTTTAAATGGAATGCTATATTTTTTTATACATAATATGATAGTATATGTTAAGACGAGTTCAACGAGTACAATGTTCAATTCTGATTTATTGAAAACTTCCTTCTATGAGTATCCCCTTTGGGTATCGTGTATCCTATGAGGATAGTGTTTGCAAAGCAATTGTTGATTCGAGTCGTAACTCTCAGAGAGTTGAGCGATGCTCTCAGACAGTCACTTTTAGACGCAGTGTCCACTCGCGAGCAATTTGCCATAGTTTTACTCTCAAAAGGACAGTGTAACGGTTTGAATTTAAAAGAGGCGCGTTTTTTTATCGTGATCGGCGTGCGTCCACCGAGCGACGATCGCGCATGCGTCCACCAAACGGCGTTGGGAGCGGCGATCGCGCATGCGTCGAGCGAAAAAAAGTATGGCGTAGTGTATTGTATTAAGACCAAGCGCGTGGCGTTTGTTCTCGATTTTGCCAGTAAAAGTATTGTGCGCGAATAGACAGCTAGCTTATGTTTGGCTCGATGTACGTA
>NW_017103555.1:0-215 GCF_001263275.1 Habropoda laboriosa
CAATTTACGTACTTAGCATATTCGTTCGTGTAAATTAAGTGCCGCTGCATACAAGAAGCTCAGTTTGGAAGAAAAATCAAACGAAAAGCGTGTCTCTGCAAGCTACACAGTTACAGTTTCACAGTATGTGTATGCGTGAATAATATGTATGGATATGTACGTACACAATCGAATGATTGAGTTAATCGAAAATAGAGGAGAGCCTACGTATAGCT
>NW_017103556.1:0-579 GCF_001263275.1 Habropoda laboriosa
AGCTTAATGTATCCAACGGAATCTTACAATTTTTTGATCCCGAATATAAAGGTGTGCTTGGTTATTCAATATCTCATACGGTTGCCGTGTTACTGTTAAACGAAGGGAATATACACCTATAGCGTCGGCTAGACGATAGTAGTACTTCGTTACTTTCACATATCATACTGCGGCGATATTCGTTCTCTAATTGTGTTTGATTCTGCTATGCATTCTGGACGTGGCGTCGAACTTTCGAACTAAGATGTAGGGGAAAATACAGATATTTAAATATTTCGACTTTAAATAAAATTCTTTCAGCTAAATGTATCCAACGAAATCTTATAGTTATTTGATCCCGAATATGGAGGTGTGCTTGGTTCTTCAATATCTCACACGGTTGCCGTGTTACTGTTAAACGATGCGAACATACACATATAACGTCGCTCATGGAGAGACTATTTCTTCGCGATGTTCATGTAACGTACAAGTACGATACTCGTACTCTAAATGGATTTTGTTTGATTCCGCTATGCGTTCTGGAGGTGGCGTCGAATATTCGAACTTCGATGTGGGAGAAAATACAGATTATTAAATATT
>NW_017103557.1:0-269 GCF_001263275.1 Habropoda laboriosa
ATGCATTCTGGACATTGGCGCCGAATTTTCGAACTACAATTGTGGGGGCAAATATAGATAACTGAATATTGCGACTTCAAAAATAATTCCTTCAGCTAAATACATCCAACGAAACCTTACCATCTTTTGGTACCGAATACAAAGTTGTGGTTTGTTTTTTCATTAGCTCAAACGATTCCCGTGTACCCGATGAAAGAAGCGAATTGACACATATTACGTCGCAATTGGAGATTATATTTCTTCGAAATTTTCACGTAACGTACCAGTAC
>NW_017103558.1:0-822 GCF_001263275.1 Habropoda laboriosa
AAAGTATTGTGCGCGAACAGACAGCTAGCTTATGTTTGGCTCGATGTACGTACAGTGACCCAAATTCGAGCTTCTTATGTTTGTCTCGCAAGAAATATCATGAGTTCTAAGAAGTTAAGGTCTGGAATTTTTCCCAGAACAGTTGTGAGCGTACTGCGATCAGAAATCGGGCAGGACGATTCGTACTTAGTCGGTGTTTACGAAGCTGTTGAACGAGTGCCTCGACAACGCGTTTTCGATTATACGCGGATATTTTTGACGTTCATTTCGAATTAATTTACACATTTATCATATATTCACTATTTTCTCTGTTACGATATTCTACATACTTTGGATTCCACAACACCGATTTTTCTTCAACGAAGTGTGAGTGATTAAATCAGTATTTTCATTTCTCAATCAATCTTTTTTTTCCTGTCATTTGTTTACTCGCACGACAGTATTCTCCAGAATACAAAACTACTTCGTCTTTCGAAAGCTACCATTCCACAGTAGTATCATTACGTATCCCTTCGAGAGCAAGTCTCGACACGTTTACTCTCAGACAGTTGAGCTATACTCTCGACAGTCCAGCTCAGGGGCAGTGTCCACTCGCGAGAGATACTCTCGAGAGCAACTCGCGATAGTTTTACTTCCAAATTGGCACGTAGCTTCGTGTTTAGTTCGATATACATAATACAGACAACGACTCTGGCTCGAGTTTCTTATGTTCGGCTCGAATTTCTTATGTTTTGGTCGAGTTTCTTATGATTCACTAGAAAAAAACATCGCGAGCCTCGCGCAATGTTTGGTACGTGAGGTTGACTAGGCCCAAGTACATAC
>NW_017103559.1:0-519 GCF_001263275.1 Habropoda laboriosa
AACTCATTTCCGTGGGGAAACATGCAAAATAAAGAGAAAAATTAGTGTGCGGTACTGCAAAACCTGGTTTGTCGCGTGAAAACAGCAGTATTTCAGTTTATATTCGTTAAAGCACGTTTTACGTGGCCGAAACATGCAAAATAAAGAGAAAAGATTCGTTTGCGGTACAGGAAAACGTCTTTGTAGCGTGAAAACAGCAGTATTTCAGTTCATATCCGTTAAAACTCGTTTTACGTGGCGAAACATGTATAATCAAGAGATAACAGATGTTTGCAATACAGCGATACGTGGTTTGTCGCGAGAAAACAGCAGAATTTCAGTTTATATTCGTTAAAACTCGTTTTACGTGGCGAAACATGCAAAATAAAGAGAAAACAGTCGTGTGCAGTACTGCAACAACGTGGTTTGTCGCGAGAAAACAGCAGTATTTCAGTTACCTATCGTTAAAACTCGTTTCCGTGGGGAAACATGCAAAATAAAGAGAAAACAGATGTTTGCAGTACTGCAAAAAGTGGTTTG
>NW_017103560.1:0-229 GCF_001263275.1 Habropoda laboriosa
TAATAATCTGTATTTGCCCCCACCATCGCTGAGAGAAAATTCGACGCCGATGTCCAGAATGCACAGCAGAAATCTACTCCATTTAGAGTACGAGTATCGTACCGGTACGTTACGTGAAAATCTCGAAGAAATACTGTCTCCATGCGCGACGTTAAATGTGTATATACGCTTCGTTTAACAGTAACACCGGAAATGTTTGAGCTATTGAAATAACAAACCCAAACTTTGT
>NW_017103561.1:0-998 GCF_001263275.1 Habropoda laboriosa
TTCTGGACATCGGCGCCGAATTTTCGAACTACAGTGTGGGGGAAAATACAGATAATTAAATATATCGACGTTAATAACAAATCCTAAAACTAAATAAGACCAACTGGATCTTAACATTTCTTGATACCGAATACAAAGGTGTGCTTTGTTTTTTCAATATTTCTGTTAAGGGTATACGCGGTCTTCTCCTCACAAGGAGCGTAAAACTTGTTTGGGTTTGTGGTTCGGTCAAAACGTTCATCGTATGAGGGTGATACGTTGTTGACAACGATTCCGACAGGATTGGAACCGTCGGCGTACGTGGTATATACGCCGTTCTTCAAATGATGGAAAAGGTTGGAGGTTCAACGTTTGTTGTTAACACGTTGTTGGCAAGGTTTGCGGTGGACCGGTGAGAACATTCAACGCATGTGGCTCCACGTCGTTCTTCAACAAGACCGATAGGATTGGAACCGTCGGCGTACGAGGTAAATACGCCGTTCTCCATAGGATGGACCAGGTTGGTGTGTGGTAAACGACAAGAGGTTGGTGGACCGGTCAGAACATTCTACGTACGTGGTATATACGTCGTTCTCCAACCAGTCAGATAGGATTGGATCCGTCGGCGAACGTGGTATATACGCCGTTCTCCAAAGGATGGACAAGGTTTGGTAATTGTGAGGCCAGTACGTACCGTAATGTCGGATATACCTCGAGCGGTTAAGATATATCCTTTGTGAGTCTAGCAATTCCGTTACTAATGTCACGAGGAGATGGTTCATTGAATATAGGCTAAGCAATTCTACAACAACTATATTCTAATAATATTCAATTGTGGTTACAGTAAGATTACAATGTTTAAATATGAATTAGGATGGTTGATTCTTGGTGGCGCAAGTATCTTGCTTCTCGACTTTACACGGTGAGTACGCGGGGACGTCGTAGACAAGTATGTATAGTTGACACTTACGAATTTAGTATTATACTGGGTTGCTCGAAAGGGAATTGAGCCCGATCTT
>NW_017103562.1:0-266 GCF_001263275.1 Habropoda laboriosa
CGAAAATTCGACGGCGGATTCCAGAATGCATAGCAGAATCATACTACATTTCGAGAGCCCAAAACGTACCGGTACGTAACGTGCACATCGCGAGGAAATACTATCTCCAAGCGCGACGTAATAGGTGTATAATCTCTTCGTTTAACAGTAACACGGCAACCGTGTGAGATATAGAAAAAACAAACCACACCTTTGTTCTCGGAACCAAGAAAAGGTAAGAAATCGTTTTGAACATTTATTTATTGGAATTATTTGTAACGACGGGA
>NW_017103563.1:0-523 GCF_001263275.1 Habropoda laboriosa
TGTTGCTACCGAATACAGTGTTGTGGTTTGTTTTTTCAATAGCTGAAACGGTTCCCGTGTTACCATTAATCAAAGCGTATATCCACATATATCGCCGCGCTAGGAGATAGTATTTCTTCGCGACTTTCACATAACATACTGCTGCGATATTCGTACTGCAAATGGAGTACGATTCTGCAATGCATTCGGGACATTGGCGCCGAATTTTCGAACTATAATGGTGGGGGCAAATACAGATATCTAAACATTCCGACTTTAAAAATAATTCCTAAATCTAAATGTGACCAACGAAATCTTACCTCTTTTTGATACCGAATACAAAGGTGTGCTTTGTTATTCAAAACTCAAACGGTACCGGTCTTACCGTTAATCGAAGCGAATATACACCTATTACGCCGCACATGGTCAAAGAAGTTCTTCGCGACCTTCCCATATCATAATGGGATGGAAATCGGCGCCCAATTTTCGAACTACGATGGTGGGGGAAAATACAGATAATTATATATTGCGATATTAAATATAA
>NW_017103564.1:0-2017 GCF_001263275.1 Habropoda laboriosa
CGCCAATAAAAATCGAGCACTACTAAACTACTTTTCCTCTGAAAGGATTTCTATCATATTTTACCCCTTTACTAATTTTTCAATTTACATCAGAAATGTGACTTTCATCGTAACTAAATTATTTCTTACCTGTTTATTAAAATTGTGCACGAAGAGAATAACATTTTCTGACCACTTCCGCCAATAAAAATCGAGCACTATCAAGCTACCCTTTCTCTGAAAGAGGCCATGTGTTCAGACTTACGCTGCGTCGACACAGGACATCGCCGTTTCTGAGAAAATCAAGTATCTTCAAAGAATGGATATTTTCTCACGGACTTGGGTCTGGCTGGAAAACAATAACTTTCTCTCGAAGGATTGCCAGCCAGACCATCTCAACGGCAATTGACGCATCGTAAGTCCACACGCAGTCAGAAGAGGGATTTTTTGATTTTTGAAAAAATCACTCCAGCAGGACTCGAACCCGCGACAAGAAAGAACATTCTTCCGCCAGCCACACGTCTTACCAACCCCACCACGACCACTTCTGGTAATACATTCCTACATTTGAGACGATAAGCACAGGTAAAAAACTTTAATATTAAATATCTCGCAAACTATTAACCGTCTTCCCCCCAAACCGGGTATCAGTGGATTCAGTTTTTCAAGCTCTATCATTGTGCCAAAGATCGTTCAAATCTGAGAGTTACACCTCGGGACCTTTCCTTGCGAGACCCTTTGTTGGCGACGTCCTGCAGGCCTTGTTTACCGAACGAACACTTGGCCTGGAGGCGTTGCACAATCGGGAAAGCGACAATCCTAGGTCCCACTTTTCTGCAGTTCCCTCTAAAATAAGAATTAGAGGGAATTTGCCCGGACGATGGGGGGAGCATTGCCAACTTCGGTGGAAGGCGTCCCCCCTCCGTCTAATCAGAACAAGGACTTTGAACAGAACATCTTGCGACTGAAAAATAGTTGACTTCAAAAATAGTCAATCCTATAATAAATTATTTGTGTGTCAATAACTGAGTTTTTATTTACTACAAAACACCTGGAATTAACATTGTTACATTTAACCCTTCGATGTCACAATTTCCCACTGTACCCACTTCGACCACAATCCACGCTGCAAGTGCGTCTTCCGTTACAACAAAACAATTCGCCAAGAATCTATTGCAACCGTACACGCAGCGAACTATTTCTCCGCGTTATTTCCGCGAACAAAGATCGAGGGAACGTGTGAAAATGTTTTCGCGAGGCGATTAACAGCGGAGAGACCGTCACTAGTACAAGAGTCGCTATTGATCGACGCGCGAGCCTTGACAGTAATGGACTCGCTACATTACCGAGCCACCTTTAATCATTTTACGTTCGTTTCTTTTTTACAACGACGTTACCCGCAACGTGGCGGTTGCGAAAAACAGCGTGGTTTTTCAACAACAGAACAAGTTTCTGGACTGGCTGGCTGGAAGGAAGAAAGGAAGGAAGGAGAGGCACGAGGAGAGAAATTTTCAACAAGCGAACCGACGAAAGTCTGTTACGGCACCGGCCGGAGTCGACTTATTGATCCGTGACGGCCCGTCCGACTTATATTTCTCGGCCAAACTTTCGGGGCACGTTTCATTCGAGCCCTGTCCGAGTTAAATTACAATATGCAGATCCACGGCTATAAAAGTTCGCGATCGTCGAGGGAACATTCATCGGTGGAGAGAAAGAAAATGAAAGAAAGAAAGAAAATTTTTAACTTCTGTCACGAGTGTGTAGCTCTACGCAACCGAAAATATTGCTCGAATTTGCTGGATCTTTTTGTGGACCAATTTTATGCTTTTCTTGTTTCGTGTTACGAGTCTTGGGAAATTTTTATTCGATATCGTATAGTGCGTGATATTTGAAGAATTTATTAACCCTTTAATATGTTCACACTTGAGTGAAATATGTGTACAGTAATGTCTCTACAAGTGTCAGCCAGTTTGGGTTCTACAAGTGTCAGTATAGATGGTCCTACGCCTAGGTCTGCATCATTGCTGCGCCTATGTTA
>NW_017103565.1:0-582 GCF_001263275.1 Habropoda laboriosa
GAGTACAAGAACCGTAACGGTTCGTTATGTGAAATTCGCGAAGAAATAATATATCTAAGCGTGACGTTATATGTGGGTATTCGCTTCGTTTAACACTAACACGGCAACGGAGTTAGATATTGAAGAACCAAGCACACCTTTATATTCGGGATCAAAAAATTTTAGATTTCCTAGGTTACATTTAACTGAAGGAATTATATTTAAAGTCGAAATATTTAAAAAATCTGTATTTTCCGCCACATCGTAGCCCGAAAATCACTCTCCGATGTCCAGAATGCATAGCAGAAATGTACTCCATTCAGAGAACGAGTACCGTACCGGTACGTTACGTGAAAATCGCGAAAAAATAATATCTCTAGGTTATATTTGTATATTCGCTTCGTTTAACAGTAACATGGCGACCGTGTGAGATATTGAAGATACAAGCACATCTTTGTATTCGGTATCAAAAAGAGGCAAGATTAGGTTGGGAATATTTATTTGTAGCGATTATTTTTGAAGTCGATATATTTAGTTATTTGTATTTGCCCCCACCATCTTAGTTCGAAAATTCGATGCCGATTTCCAGAATGCATAGCAGAA
>NW_017103566.1:0-275 GCF_001263275.1 Habropoda laboriosa
TACTGACACTTGTGGAATCGATCCTACATTTTACTGACACTTGTCGAATCGACCCTACATTTTTTTTTTTTTACGTGTATGTAGGCCGACCCTACATTTTACTGACACTTGTCGAATCGACCCTACATTTTACTGACACTTGTGGAATCGACCCTACATTTTTTTTTTTACGTGGAGGTAGACCGACTCTATGTAATAAACAATTGGCAACAAAACAGTGACTCTCCCTCTACATTCGACGGATAATATGTACAGGTATTTAATGTAATTTTTTA
>NW_017103567.1:0-1291 GCF_001263275.1 Habropoda laboriosa
GCGAGGGACACAAATTACTAAAAATCTAGCAAAACAATTCTAGTGACCCTCGCAGGATGTAATGAGACCCAAACGTGTAAGCAGTAAACGAAAATCCTGAACTCAAAAATAACCGTTCCTGGTCGATCGTGCCATAAACCGTTTCTACAGAAAACCTAACAACGTGTTATTTAATCATTTTCATAGAAATTGTTCGAAGTAAAAAAACTTATGATGTTATCACTGAAATGTATTAGCAGATTTCCAGATGTGCTGTTACGCCCAAGAACACGTATTAAACTGATTGAAACAAATTACAAAATAGCGTTTATATAGCAGACCAGAAGGTCGTGCATGAGATAAGAAGCGTTACTTGTAAACAATTAAAAGAAGCAGTCAACAGAGTCATAAGAATTACTGGAACACATAAACGGCTATAATTCAGAACCAAGGTTATATCGGGTGCATGTTGATACGAACTTTTTTTCTTATTTTAGCGTATTGAATGCATCCCTGAAGTTATGCCCACATGTTTTGAAACACCCTGTATTCTCAAGTCTCACATCTTACTTTAGTTGCAGTATTATTTTGGAAATGTGAATTCAATGTGTGTATCTCATTTATTAACAGTTTCAGATATAAGCGTTTGTATACTTTCGCGAGTGACTGTATCCGCGTGCAGAGAATTTCATTCAGTTAGTGCTGAAGCACAGATCGATTTTGCTCTCGTGAGGTTAAATTGCAGAATTAAGTTTAGCTTTTTGATCATTTCTGGTTTCGTAGAATATTAATTACTGTGGATATTTCTGTACATGTGTATGCTTTTTTATTAATACATTTCACTGCAAAACCGATCTATCGAGTATGAGTAAAGTGAATGTTTTATTTATTATTCTGCCGTTTGATTAACTCTTCTAAACACTCTGCTGGTTTGCATTCATTGATTGACTTCAAAGTTAATCCACCTGTTTAAGCTGTAACTGTAATTAAAAATCACGGCGAATTAATTTGTTCCTGTGTACAAATTTTCGGAGAATCTTCGTTGATTGATTTCAAAATTAAGCACCAATTTCAAGTTGTAATTTCAAATTAATATTATTATGGATCAATTGATTCATTTAGTAATGTCCGTGAGCCATTTAGTAATGTCACAAGTGAAATATTTTTAACGAATCGAATTCAGCATGCATTGCTCGATAAATAAAAGTCTAATTATAATAATAGATTACTTTTTCGTAACATCTAAGTACTAATGGACACAGAGTAAAATTGAGAAAAGTTCACACAGTAAACTTCTAACAAAATCTATACC
>NW_017103568.1:0-653 GCF_001263275.1 Habropoda laboriosa
CTAAATATTTCGACTTTAAAAATAATTCCAAATACTAAATGTGACCAACGAAATCTTACGAGTTTTTAATAAGGAATACAAATATGTGCTTGTTTCTTCAATATCTCTCACGGCTCCCGTGTTACAGTTCAATGAAGCGAATATACAAATATAACGTCGGCTATGTGAAAGTATTTCTTTGCAACTTTTACGTAACGTAACGGGACGATTCTCGCGCTCTAAAAGGGGTTCGATTCTACTATTCATTCTGGACGACGGCGTCGTATTATCGAACTTCGAAGTGGTGGAAAATACAGATAATTAAATATTTCGACTTTAAAAATAATTCCTAAAACTAAATGTGACCAAAGAAATATCACCATTTCTTGATACCGAATACAAAGGTGTGCTTTGTTCTTTCAGTAGCTCAAACGTTGCCCAGTTACTGTTAAACGAAGCGAATATACACATATAACGTCGCGCCTGGAAATAGTATTTCCTCGCGATTTTCACGTAACGTACCGTTACGATACTCGTACTCGAAATGGAGTACATTTCTTCTGTGCATTCTGGAAATCGGCGGCGAATTTTATCTCTACGATGGTAGGCGCAAATACAGATAACTAAATATTTCGACTTGAAATATAATTCCTTTAGCTAAATGTATACCATAA
>NW_017103568.1:2532-2992 GCF_001263275.1 Habropoda laboriosa
ACTGTTAAACGAAGCGAATATACACATATACCGTCACTCTAGAGATATTATTTCTTCGCGATTTTCACGTAACGTACCGGTACGGTACACGTACTCTAAATGGAGTACATTTCTGTTATGCATTCTGGACACCGGAGTCGAATTTTCGGACTACGAAGTGGGGGAAAATACAGATTATTAAATTTTTCGAATTTAAATATAATTCCTTCAGCTAAACGTTACCAAGGAAATCTTACAATTTTTCGATTCGGAATATAAAGGTGTTCGTGGTTCTTCGATATCTCATTCGGTTGCCGCGTTACTGTTAAACGAAGCGAATATACACCTATAACGACGGCTAGGCGATTGTAGCTTTTCGCGATATTAACATAATATACTGTGGCAATTGTCCTAATCTAAATGGCGTACGATTCTGCTATGCCTTCTGGACGATGGCGTCGAATATAAGAACTACGATGAG
>NW_017103568.1:5732-6486 GCF_001263275.1 Habropoda laboriosa
GCAAAGTTGACGTTTGTTATTTCAATATCTGACACGACTGCCGTGTTTCTGTTAAACGAAGCGAATATACACCTATAACGTCGCGCTTGGAGATAGTATTTCTTCGCGACTTTCGCATAACATACTGCTGCGATATTCGTACTCTAATGGTGTTTGATTCTACTATGCATTCTGGAAATCGGCGTCCAATTTTCGAACTACCTTGGTTGGGGCAAATACAGATAACTAAATATTTGGACATTAAAGATATTCCTTACAAATAAATGTTCCCAACGAAATCTTACCTTTCTTTGATACCGAATACAAAGGTGTGCTTGGTTCTTCCATATCTCACACGGTTGACGAGTTTATGTTAAACGAAGGGAATATACAACTATAACATCGGCTAGGCGATAGTAGTTCTTCGCGAGATTAACATAACACACTGCGGCGATACTCGTACTCTAAATGGCGTACGATTCTGCTGTGCATTCTGAACATCGGCCTCGAATTTTCGAGATACGATTGCGGGGGCAAATACAGATAACTAAATATTTCGGTTTTAAATATATTCCCTACAGATAAATGTTCCCAACGAAATCCTATCTCTTTCTGTACCGTATACAAAGGTGTGGTATGTTTTTTCAATAGCTCAAACTGTTCCCGTGTTACTGTTAAACGAAGCGAATATACACATATAACGTCGCACACTGTTATTGTAATTTTGCGCGACCTTCGCTAATCATACTGGGACGATTCTCGTCCTCTAAATGGC
>NW_017103569.1:0-250 GCF_001263275.1 Habropoda laboriosa
AAGATTAGAAACGGTAAGATTACTATTTAGTCTGTGTGCTGAGTACAAAAGGAAACTGAAAGTATACGATGTGAAGATGGCTTTTTTGCACGGAACACTGGATGAAGAAGTTTATATGGAGGTCCCCGAAGGTTTCGAAAAAAATTCGGGACAAGTATGTAAGTTAAAAAGGAGTATTCATGGTCTGAAGCAGGTAAGTCGTTGCTGGAATGAATACTTAACCGACACTTTCTTGGATATCGGGTTGAAA
>NW_017103570.1:0-657 GCF_001263275.1 Habropoda laboriosa
TTTCTTCGCGATTCCGACTAATTGCAGTTTTTCAAAAATTTATACAAACGTCGGAATGACGGCAAAAAACCATTTCTTTAAGCCTTATAAAAATAGCGGTGCAAAGTCACATTTTTTTGACAGCGATCGATAACCGAGAAGTCACGCGTACGCGTCGTTCATGATAGCGCGCGAGTGAATCTCTGTTCGCCCGTCCCTGAGCGCTGGCTCTACGCGCACTCTGATTGGCCAGTGTTTTTCGTTAATAACTCGAAAACGAAGCTTCAAACTACATTTTGGATAAAAAGAAAATTGTTCAGGGTCACCCTAGCAACCCCCCATTTCCGGGTGGTCCCAACGTTACGGGACACCCTGTATATGTATTATTCACGCATACACATACCGCGAAACTGTAGCTGTGTAGTTCGCAGAGACACGCTTTTCGTTTGATTTTTCTCCCAAGCTGAACTATCCGTTATGTACTTGAATTCAGTGCACTAGCTTCTTGTATGCAGCGGCACTTAATTCACACGAACGAATATGCTAAGTACATACATTGATTCGAATTCCACGCACAATCGAAATCGCTTTATTCGAGGGAGCACTGAATTTTCTACAAGACTATGATAGCACGGTACAAACGTCATTCGTCGACGCACTCGTTCGGTAGGCCCGTAA
>NW_017103571.1:0-4953 GCF_001263275.1 Habropoda laboriosa
ACAACTTCGTTTTCGGTACCCAAAAGAGGCAAGATTTCGATGGTCACATTTAGTTTTAGAAATATTTCTTCACGTCTAAATATTTAATTATCTGTATTTGCCACCACCATTGTAGTTCGAAAATTCGGCGCCAATGTCCAGAATGCATTGCAGAATCGCACTCCATTTAGTGTACTAGTATCGTACCGGTACGTTGCGTGAAAGTCGCCAAGAAATACAATCTCCAAGCGCGACGTTATATGTGTATATTCGCTTTGTTTCACAGTATCTCCGGAACCGTTTGAGCTTTGAGTAACCAAGCACACCTCTATATTCGGGGTCGAAAAATTGTAAGATTTATTGCACACATTTAGCCGTTGGTATTATTTTTAAAGTCGAAATATATAATTACTTGTATTATCCCCCACATCGTAGATTGAAAAGTCGACGTCGGCATCCAGAATGTATAGCCGAATCAAACACCAAGTAGAGTACGAATATCGCCGTAGTATGTTATGTGAAAAGCGCGAATAACTACTACTTCCAAGCGAGACGTTATAGATGTATATTCGCTTCGTTTAACAGTAACAGGGGACAGTTTGAGCTAAGGAAATAACAAACCACACCTTTGTATTCGGTACCAAAATAAGGTATGGTTTCGTTGGGAACATCTATCTGTAGGGAATATTTTTAATGCCGAAATATTTAGTTATCTGTATTTGCCCCCGCCATCGTATTTCGAA
Organism: Habropoda laboriosa; assembly: GCF_001263275.1. Lineage (NCBI taxonomy): Eukaryota > Metazoa > Arthropoda > Insecta > Hymenoptera > Apidae > Habropoda > Habropoda laboriosa. The sequence goes on from NW_017103571.1 coordinate 723, forward strand.
AATTCGGCGCCGATGTCCAGAATGCATAGCAGAATCGTACTCAATTTCGAGTACGAGTATCGTACCGGTACGCTACGTGAATATCGCGAAGAAATACTATCTCCATGAGGGACGTTATATGTGTATATTCGCTTCGTTTAACAGTAACACGGCAACCGTGTGTGATATTGAAGAACCTAGCACACACTAGTACTCGGTATTAAAAAATGGTAAGATTACGTTGGTCACATTTAGTTTTAGGAATTATTTTTAAAGTCGCATTATTTAGTTATCTGTATTTGCCCCCATCATCGTAGAGAGAGAATTCGAGGTCGATGTCCAGAATGCATAGCAGAAACGTATTCTAATTAGAGAACGATTATCGTACTGGTTCGATACGTGAAAATCGCGAAGAAATACTATCTCCAAGCGCGACGTTATAGGTTTATATTCGCTTCGTTTAACAGTAACAGGGCAACGTTTGAGCTATTGAAATAACAAAGCACACCTTTGTATACTGTATCAAGAAATGGTGATATTTCGTTGGTCACATTTAGTTTTAGGAATTATTTTTAACGTCGAAATATTTAATTATTTGTGTTATCCCCAATATCGCAGTTCGAAAATTCGTCGCCGGCGTCCAGAATGCATGGCAAATCCGTACGCCATTTAGAGAAGGTGAATTGTCCCGGTATGATATGCGAAGGTCGCGGAGAACTTCTATAACCATGTGCGATGTTATATGTGTATATTCGCATCGTTTAACAGTAACGCCGGATCCGTTTGCGCTTTGAATAACAAAGCACATCTTTGCATTCAGTATCAAAAAATGATAATATTTCGTTGTAAACATTTAGCTGAAGGAATTATTTTTAATGTCAATATAATTAATTATCTGTATTTTCCCCCACCATCCAAGTTCGAAAATTCGGCGCCGACGTCCAGAATGCATAGCAGAATCAAACACCATTTGCAGTACGAATATCGCCGCAGTATGTTATGTGAAAGTCGCGAAGAACTACTATCGCCTAGCCGACGTTATAGATGTACACTCGCTTCGTTTAACAGTATCACGGCAACAGTGTGAGATATTGAAGAACCAAGCACACATTTAAATTCGGGATCAAAAAAAGGTAAGATTTCGTTGGGAACATTTATATGTAGGGAATATTTTAACACGGAAATATTTAATTATCTGTATTTTCCCCCTCATCGTAGATCGAAAATTCGACGCCGGTGTCCAGAATGCATAGCAGAACCGTACGCCATTTAGAGTACGAGTGTTTGCGCAGTATGTTATGTGAATATCGCGAAGAACTACTATTACCGAGCCGCGTTATATTTATATATTCGCTTCGTTTAACAGTAACACGGGAACCGTTTGAGCGAATGAAAAAACAAACCTCACCTTTGTATTCCGTACCAAAAAAAGGTAAGATTTCGTTGGGTACATTTAGTTTTTGGAATTATTTTTGACGTCGAAATATTTAATTATATGTATTTGCCCCCACCATCTTATTTCGAAAAGTCGACGCCGATGTCCAGATTGCATAGCAGAATAAACACTATTAGAGAACGAATATCGCCGCAGTTATTTATGTGAAAGTCGCGAAGAACTACTATAGCCTAGCCGACGTTATAGGTGTATATTCCCTTCGTTTAACAGTAACACGGGAACCGTTTGAGCTATTGAAAAACCTAGCACACATTTGCATTCGGTATTAAAAAATGATACCTTTTAGTTGGTCACATTTAGTATTAGGAATTATTTTTAAAGTCGAAGTATTTAGTTATCTGTATTTGCCCCCGCCATCGTATTTCGAAAATTCGGCGCCGATGTCCAGAATGCATAGCAGAATCGTAAGCCAATTAGAGTACGACAATTGATATTCTGCTTCGTTTAACAGTAACACGGCAACAGTGTGATATATTGAAGACCCAAGCACACCTTTGTATTCGGTACCAAAAAAAGGTAAGGTTTCGTTGGGAGCATTCAGTTGTAGGAATTATTTTGAAAGTCGATATAATTAATTATCTGTATTTTCCCCCACCATCCAAGTTCGAAAATTCGGCGCCGACGTCCAGAATGCATAGCAGAATCAAACACCATTTGCAGTACGAATATCGCCGCAGTATGTTATGTGAAAGTCGCGAAGAACTACTATCGCCTAGCCGACGTTATAGATGTACACTCGCTTCGTTTAACAGTATCACGGCAACCGTGTGAGATATTGAAGAACCAAGCACACATTTAAATTCGGGATCAAAAAAAGGTAAGATTTCGTTGGGAACATTTATATGTAGGGAATATTTTAACACGGAAATATTTAATTATCTGTATTTTCCCCCTCATCGTAGATCGAAAATTCGACGCCGGTGTCCAGAATGCATAGCAGAACCGTACGCCATTTGGAGGACGAGAATTGTCACAGTATGATATGGGAAGGTCGCGAAGAACTACTATTACCGTGTGCGACGTTATGTGTGTATATTCGCTTCGTTTAGCAGCAACACGGCAACCTTTTGAGCTATTGAAAAAACATTCCACACCTTCGTATTTGGTACCAAAAAAAGGTTAGGTTTCGTTGGTCACATTTAGCTTTAGGAATTACTGTTGAAGTCGATATATATAAATATCTGTGTTTTCCCCCACCATCGTTGTTCGAAAATTCGACGCCACGTCCAGAAAGCATAGCGGAATCAAACACCATTTAGAGTACGAGAATTGCCACCGTCTGTTATGTGAAAGTCGCGAAGAACTACTATCACCTAGCCGACGTTATATTTGTATATTCACTTCGTTTAACAGTAACACAGGAACCGTGTGTGATATTGAAGAACCAAGCACACATTTATATTCGTGACCAAAAAACGGTAAGATTTCGTTGGGAACAAATATTTGTAGGGAATATATTTAAGGTCGTAATATTTAGTTATCTGTATTTTCTCCCACAATCGTAGTTTGAAAATTCGACGCCCACCTCCAGAATACACAGCAGAATCGTACTTCCTCTAGAGTACGAGTATAGTACCGGTACGATACGTGAAAGTCGCGAAAAATTACTATCTCCAAGCGTGACGTTATATGTGTATATTCGCTTCGTTTAACAGTTACACGGGAACCGTTTGCGCTACTGAAAAAACAAACCAGAAATTTGTATTCGGTACCAAAAAAAGGTAAGATTTCGTTGGTAACATTTAGTTTTAGGAATTATATTTAAAGTCGAAATATTTAGTTATTTGTATTTTCTCCCACAGCGCAGTGAGAAAATTGGACGCAGATGTCCAGAATGCATAGCAGAATCATACTACATTAGGAGTGCGAGAATCGTCCAAGTATGATATGCGAAGGTCGCGGAGAACTACGTTTACTATGTGCGACGTTGTATGTGTAAATTCGTATCGTATAACTGTAACACGGGATCCGTTTGAGCTATTGAAAAAACAAACGAGAAATTTGTATTCGGTACCAAAAAACGGTAAGATATCATTGGGATCAAATATTTGTAGGGAATATTTTTAAAGTCGAACTATTTACTTATCTGTATTTGCCCCCACTTGGTAGTACGAAAATTCGACGCCGGCGTCCTGAATGCATAGCAGAACCGTGCGCCATTTAGAGGACGTGAATCGTCCCAGTATGATATGCGAAGGTAGCGAAGAACTTCTATCGCCTAGCCGACGATATAGGAGAATATTCCCTTCGTTTAACAGTAACACGGCAACCGAGTGAGATATTGAGGAACCAAGCACACCATTGTATCCCGGTACCAAAAAAAGATAAGATTTCATTGGATACATTTAGCTGAAGGAATTATTTCTAACTACGAAATATTGAATTATTTGTGTTTTCCTCCCACATCGTAGTTCGAAACTATGACGCCGGTGTCCAAAATGAATAGCATAACCATACGCCATTTGGAGGACGAGGATTGTCACAGTATGATATGGGAAGGACGCGAAGAACTTCTATAACCGTGTGCGACGTTACATGTGTATATTCGCTTCGTTTAACAGTAACACCGGCACCATTTGAGGTTTGAATATCGAAGCACACCTTTATATTCTGTACCAAAAAATGATAAGATTTCGTTGGTCACATTTAGTTTTAGCAATTATTTTTACGTAGAAATATTTAATTATCTGTATTTTCTCCCACATCGTAGTACTTATATTTGACGCCATCGTACAGAATGCAAAGCAGAATCGTACGCCATTTAGAGTAAGACAATTGCCGCAGTATGTTCTGTGA
>NW_017103572.1:0-231 GCF_001263275.1 Habropoda laboriosa
ATACCAACCACTGTTTGTTTCCCCAGTGACCTGCATCAGGTTAATTTTTTTTTTTTATAACAATGCTCTCGAGTTTCATAACATCCACTGTTAATTTGTTTAATTAGACATGCATACCATCGAATAAAATATACGCCATCACCTAATAAATAGCTATTAAACACTGCGATATCAACCGCGGCTTATAGGACAGTAACTTTATTTATTGCTACCTCTTTATCAACAAAAAAT
>NW_017103573.1:0-3856 GCF_001263275.1 Habropoda laboriosa
ATGTGTATATTCGCTTCGTTCAACAGTATCACCGGAACTGTTTGAGCTTTCAATAACAAAGCATACATTTGTATTCAGTATCAAAAAATGGTAAGATTTCGTTGGTAACATTCAGTTCTAGGAATTATTATTAACGTCGATGAATTATTTATCTGTATTTTCCCCCACATCCTAGTTCGAAAATTCTGCGCCGATGTCGAGAATGCATAGCAGAATCGTACTCCATATAGAGTAAGAGTATCGTACAGGTACGTTACGTGCAAATCGCTAAGGAATACTATCTCCAAGCGCGACGTTATATGTGTATATTCGCTTCGTTTAACTGGTACACGGGAACCGTTTGAGGTAATGAAAAAACCAACCACAAATATGTGTTCGGTACCAATATAAGGTAAGATTTCTTTGGTCACATTTAGCTTTAGCAATTATTTTTACGTCGAAATATTTCATTATCTGTGTTTTCTCCCACATCCTAGTTCTTATATTCGACGCCATCGTCCAGATTGCATAGCAGAATCGTACGCCATTTAGATTACGACAATTGCCGCAGTATGTTATGTTAATGTCGCGAAGAACTACTATCGCCTAGCTGTCGTTATAGGTGTATATTCGCTTCGTTTAACAGTAACACAGCAACCGTGTGAGATATTGAAGAACCAAGATCACCTTTATAATCGGAATCGAAAAATTGTAAGATTCTCTTGGTCACATTTAGTTTTAGGAATTATTTTTAACGTAGAAATATTTAATTATCTGTATTTTCCCCCACATCGCAGTTCGAAAATTGGACACCGGAGACCAGAATGCATAGCAGATTCGTACAACATTTCGAGTACGAGTACCGAACCGGTACGTTACGTGAAAATCGCGAAGAAATACCATCTCCAAGCGAGACGTTACATGTGTATATTCGCTTCGTTTAACAGTAACAGGGGACCGTTTGAGCTAAGGAAATAACAAACCACACCTCTGTATTCGGTACCAAAGAAAGGTAAGATTTCGTTGGGAACATTCAGTTGTATGAATTATTTTGAAAGTCGATATAATTAATTATCTGTATTTGACCCACCACGGTTGTTCGTAAATTCGACGCCGATGTCCAGACTGCATTGCAGAAATGTTCTGCATTTAGAGTACAAGTATCCTACCGGTACGTTACGTGAAAATCGCAAAGAAATACTATCTCCAAGTGCGCCGTGATATGTGTTTATTCGCTTTGTCTAACAGTAACAACGGAACCGATTGAGCTTTGATAACAAAGCAGACATATGTATTCGGAATCAAAAAATTGTAAGAATTCCTTGGTTACATTTAGTTGAAAGAATTATATTAAATTTCGAAATATTTAATTATCTGTTTTTTCTCCCACATCGTAGTTCGAAAATTCGACTCCGGCGCCCAATATGCATAGCAGAACTGTACGCCATTTAGAGGACGTGAATCGTCCCAGTATGATATGCGAAGGTCGCTCAGAACTACTATAACCATGTGCGACGTTATATGTATATATTCGCTTCGTTTAACAGTATCACAGCAACCGTGAGAGATATAGAAGAAGCAGACACACCTTTATATTCGGGATCAAAAAATTGTAAAATTTCGGTGTATTCACTTAGCTGATGGAATTATTTTTAAAGTCGAATGATTTAATTATCTGTATTTTCCCCCACCATCGTAGATCGGAAATTCGACACCGTTGTCCAGAATGCAAACTAGAAACGTACGCCATTTAGAGGACGAGAATCGTCACGTCATGTTATGCGAAGGTCGCGGAGAACTTCTATAACCATGTGCGACGTTATATGGGTATATTCGCTTCGTTTAACAGTAACATCGGCACCGTTTGATGTTTGTATAACAAAGCACAGCTTTATATTCGCTATCAAAAAATGGTAAGATTTCGTTGGTTACATTAGTTCTAGGAATTATTATTAACGTCGATGTATTTAATTATCTGTAAATTCCCCCACCATCGTAGTTCGAAAATGCGGCACCGAAGTCCTGAATGCATAGCAGAATCATACTCCATTTAGAGTACGAGTATCGTATCGTACGTTACGTGAAAATCGCGAAGAAATACTATCTGCAAGCGCGACGATATATGTGTATATTCGCTTTGATTAATGGTAACACGGAAACCGTTTCAGCTATTGAAAAAACAAACCACACCTTCGTCTTCCGTACCAAAATAGGTAAGATTTCGTTGGGAACATTTATTTGTTGGAATTATTTCTAACGACGTAATAATTTATTATTTGTGTTTTCCCCCTCATCGTAGTTCGAAAATTCGACGCCGGCGTCCAGAATGCCTGACAGAACCATACGCGATTTAGAGTGCGAGTATCTTACCGGTACGTTGCGTGAAAATTGCGAAGAAATACAATCTCCAAACCCGTCGTTATAGGTGTATATTTGCTTTGTTTAACAGTAACACGGCAGCCGTGTGAGGTATTGCAGTAACAAACCACAACTTTGTATTCGGTACCAAAAATGGTAAGAATTCGGTGGATACATTTAGCTGAAGGAATTATATTTAAAGTCGAAATTTTTTATTATCTGTATTTGGCCCCACCATCGTAGTTCGAAAATTCGGCGCCGATGTCCAGAATGCATAGCAGAAATGTACTCCATTTAGAGTACGAGTACCGAACCGGTACGTTACGTGAAAATCGCGAAGAAATAACATCTCTAATCGTGACGTTAAATATGTATATTCGCTTCGTTTAACAGTAACATCGGCACCGTTTGTGGTTTGAATAACAAAGCACACCTTTATATTCGTGACCAAAAAATTCTAAGATTTCGTTTGATACTTTTAGCTGAAGGAATTATATTTGAAGCCGAAATATTTAATTATCTGTATTTGCCCCCGCCATCGTAGTTCCAAAATTCGGAGCCGATGTCCAGAATGCATAGCAGAATCGTACTACATTTCGAGTACGAGTATGGGACCGGTACGTTACGTGAAAATCGCGAAGGAATACTATCTCCAAGAGCGACTTTATATGTCTAACTTCGCTTTGTTTAACAGTAACACCGGAAATGTTTGAGCAATAGAAAACACAAACCACACCTTTGAATTGGGTACCAAAAAAGGTAAAATTTCGTTGGTCACATTTAGTTTTAGAAATTATTTTTAACGTCGAAATATTTAATTATCTGTATTTTCCCCCACATCATAGTTCGAAAATTCGACGCCGGTGTCCAGAATGCATAGCAGAACCGTACGCCATTTAGAGGACGAGAATCGTCCCAGTATGATATGAGAAGGTCGCTGAGGACAACTACAACCATGTGCGACGTTATATGTGTATATTCGCTTCGTTTGACTGATATACGGGAACCGTTTTAGGCAATATAAAAACAAACCACAACTTTGAATTCGGTACCAAAAAAAGGTAAGGTTTCGTTGGGAACATTCAGATGTAGGAATTATTTTGAAAGTCGATATAATTAATTATCTGTATTTGACACACTATCGAAGTTCGTAAATTCGACGCTGACGTCCTGTATGCATAGCAGAATCAAACACCATTTAGAGTACTAATATCGCCGCAGTAGGTTATGTGAAAGTCGCGAAGAACTACTATCGCCGAGCCGATGTTATACGTGTATATTCCCATCGTTTAACAGTAACACGGGAACCGTTTGAGATATTGAAACAACAAACCACACCTTCGTTTTCGGTACCAAAAAAAGGTAAGATTTCGTTGGTCAGATTTAGTTTTAGGAATTATTTTTACTGTCGAAATATTTAATTATCTGTATTTTCCCCCACATCGTAGTTCGACAACTGAACGCCGGAGTACAGAATGCATAGCAGAAACGTACTCCATTAGGAGTACGATTATCGTCC
>NW_017103573.1:5284-5737 GCF_001263275.1 Habropoda laboriosa
TCGAAATATTTAATTATCTGTATTTTGCCCCACCATCGTAGTTCTTATATTCGATGCCGATGTCCAGAATGCATGGAAGAACCGTACGCCATTTAGAGTACGATTATCGTACAAGTACTTTGCGCGAAAATCGCGAAGGACTACTATCACCTAGTCGACGTTACATTTGTATATTCGCTTCGTTTAGCAGCATCACGGCATCCGTGTAAGATATTGAAAAAACAGACCACTCCTTCGTATTCGGTACCAAAAAAAGGTAAGGTTTGGTTGGGTCCATTTATTTGTTGCCATTATGTCTAGAGTCGAAATATTTAATTATCTTTATTTTCCCCCTCCATCGTAGTTCGGAAATTCGATGCCACGTCCAGAATGTATGGCGGATTCAAACACCTTTAGAGTACTAATATCGCCGCAGTAGGTTATGTGAAAGTCGCGAAGAACTACTATCGCCTA
>NW_017103574.1:0-500 GCF_001263275.1 Habropoda laboriosa
TTATTAACGAAAAACACTGGCCAATCACAGCGCCCGTAGAGCCAGCGCTCAGGGACGGGCGACTGTACGGCCCGACCCTAACATCAGCTGTTTCGGATTACCTGGAAAGGTCGGGATCGACACACTGACCCAGTGCCAACGACCCACTTCCGTCGAAGCAGGTTCATTCATGGATGAATGGGTAAGTTTTTCATAAGTAATAAAACACTATTCCTTTCGGATAACGAATAAAAGTATCGAATACAGTTATTAAACGACTTATTTGTTATTCGTGAAAAAAAAAAATACGTTTTGTAGATCTATGTCAATGACCCGCACGCTGAAAATTTCATCAAATTTCAGTGTGTCGGTCCCGACCTTTCCAGGTAATCCGAAACAGCTGATGTTACGGTCGGGCCGTACAGTCGCCCGTCCCTGAGCGCTGGCTCTACGGGCGCCGTGATTGGCCAGTGTTTTTCGTTAATAACTCGAAAACGAAGCTTCAAACTACATTTTGGATA
>NW_017103575.1:0-425 GCF_001263275.1 Habropoda laboriosa
GCATTTCTTTGCGATTTTCACGTAACGTACCGGTAGGATACTCGAACTCTAAACTGAGTAGCAGTCTGCTATTCCTTCTGGACATCGACGTCGAATTTTCGAAATACGTTGGTGTGGGCAAATACAGATAACTAATTATTTCGACTTTAAAAATATTCCCTACAAGTAAATGTGACCAACGAAACCTTACCTTTTTTTGATACCGAATACAAAGTTGTGGTTTGTTTTTTCAATAGCTCAATCGCTTCCCGTGTTACTGTTAAACAAAGCGAATATACACTTAAAACGTCGGGTAGGAGTTAGTAGTTCTTCGCGACATTAACATAACATTATGCGGCGATATTCGTACTCTAATGGCGTGGGATTCTGCTATGCATTCTGGACGTGGCGTCGAATTTTCGATCTACGATAGTGGGGCAAATGCA
>NW_017103576.1:0-230 GCF_001263275.1 Habropoda laboriosa
AACGTAATCTTACCATTTTTTGTACCGAATACAAAGTTGTGGTATGTTTTCTGAATGGCTGAAGCGATTCCTGTGTTACCATTAAACAATGCAAATATACACTTATAACGTCCCTCATGGAGATAGTATTTCTTCGCGATAATCACGTAGCGTACCGGTACGATACACGCACTCGAAATGGCGTACGATTCTGCTATGCATTCTGGACATCGGCGACGAATTCTCTCTGT
>NW_017103577.1:0-398 GCF_001263275.1 Habropoda laboriosa
TATAATTCCTTCAGGTAAATGTGACCAACGAAACCTTACCATTTTTTGATGCAGAATACAAGGATGTGCTTTGTTATTCAGAGCTCAAACGGTTCCGGTCTTGCTGTTAAACGAAGCGAATATACACATATAACGTCGCACATGGTTATAGTATTTCTAAGCGACCATCGCATATCATACTGGGACGATTCTCGTCCTCTAAATGGCGTACGATTCTACTATGCATTCTGGACGTCGGCGTCGAATTTTAAATCTACGATGGTCGGGGCAAATACAGATATCTAAATATTTCGACTTTAATAATAATACCTAAAACGAGATGTGACCAACGAAACATAACCTTCTTTTGGTACCGAATACAAAGTTATGGTTTGTTTTTTCAATATCTTACACGGTTG
>NW_017103578.1:0-293 GCF_001263275.1 Habropoda laboriosa
AATAGATTATTAATTACGGTCAACTACTGAGACGGTTTAATTTAGGGTGGGCATAGTGCACGATTGTAGTGCACTCGCTTCAAATCAGCTCACAATATACAATAATAAATCAACTAACTACTTAACATGCAATTCATGCAAATTCGTTGGACGGTAAATTATTAGTAAACAAAATAGCAAGTCATAAAATAAATTCAATATCAGGGAAAATATATGAAAAATACTGAAAGAATTTCAAATTAATTTCAATTGCTATAACGAAAAAGCAACCTCTCAAAGTCATTTCAATATCC
>NW_017103579.1:0-6523 GCF_001263275.1 Habropoda laboriosa
GTTCAAGTTCTATCAGGAGGGTGTCAAGGCACCAGTTCCACGCTAAAGGACCAATCACAGAGCCCTGCGGGCAGCCACGTTGCACAGTGTAAGACATCGTTTCAAACTTGTTACTAGCCTGTAATTTTCTATTCTTAAAGTAATTGTTAACGAGTGTTATTAAACTAGTGCTGCAATTTGCTTTCCTAAGCTGTGCTATTATGGCAGCCCACCAAATGGAGTCGAATGCTCCTTCAATATCAATAAATAAAGCAACCACATATTTTTTGTGTGAGGAACCGACACCGTTCTTGAAGGCAAGTAGAGCATCCTCTGTAGAAAAACCCCTCTTGAAACCGTACTGAAGCCTACTATCTAGGTTATTTGCTATGTACTTGATTTGAATTCTATTAGTGATAATTCTTTCGAAAATTTTATTAAGGACAGATAATAGAGCGATTGGTCTATAGGAGGAAACAGATTCCTTGTCTGCATCAATACTTTTAGGAATGATAATCAAATTTGAAATTTTCCATTCTTCCGGAAAGTGGGACTCCCTGAGGCACTTGTTATAAAGAATATACATTACTTCATACTTATAACACCATAATTTTTTGATTATTTCTGGCCCGAAGCCATCAAGCCCCGGCGCCTTTTTGTTTTTACAACAATTGACGGCATTATTAATCTCTACGTACTTTATATCATCCTCGAGGTCATAGTTTACATATAGATCGTTCGCCTCTCTTATTTCCTTATGCCATCGTGTTTCATTATCTCTACTGTCGCGTGGTGCAAATTTTTGAAATAAAACATTTATTGATTCCGACCAGTTCTTGGTTTTAGCTCCAGAAGGGAGCGCCAGAGCCCCAACGTTGCATTTACTTACTATTTTGTCTCTCGAAATCCTGTGCAAAATACCCCAAGGGTCCCTGTTACCTTCCTCCTTGACAAATTCGCGCCATGAGTTTTTCTTGCTATTCCTAATTTCTTTAGTGTATTCGTTCCTTGCTCTGTTGTATGCAATTTTAAACTCTTCAATATGCTCCATTTGCTGAAACCTTCTAGCCCTCGATAACTGCTTACGTTTACTTCTAGCTATCTTCCTCAAGCACTTGATTTTCTCACTCCACCAAGGAACTGCTCTATTACTATTTTTCTTCTTTGGGATAGAGTTTATGCACGCCGCTTCTAACTTTGTGTTTAAAATCTGAACAAAACCGTTAACATCACACCGTCGCATGGTTTCCAGAGCATCCACATCAAATAATCTATCAAGCTCTTCCTGAAATTTTTCCCAGCAAGCCGCTTTTATGTTGTACGTCGTTTTTACTATATTTGTCGTTAACTGGGCACAAAATTCTTCAAAAGTAAAAATGATCAGATTGTGGTCACTAATAGCAATTCGGTCAACTACATTCCAAATAATTTTATCCGTCCTAATGCCCTTACCAGCTAGGGTTAGATCAATGTTCGATTCGCCCTGCGAGCCCGTAAAAGTAAATAATTTTTGCCGCCTGTTGAGTACAACTAGATTCTTTTGGAGGATAAATTCCTCCAAAAGATTTCCTCGCTCATCCGTTTCGCCCGAGAACCACGCTGAAGACTTCGCGTTGGCGTCCATACAGATAATAACTCTATCGCTATTAATTTCAAATAAAGCCCTCTCGAGCTGCACGAGAAATCCCTCAATGGGGTGAGAGTACTGGCAGTACAAATTGATGATGTGAAAAAAATCGTCACCTAACCTAACCTCAAAACAAATTAAGTGCTCCGTGTCTACGTCAGTTAGATGAAAATTCTCTATTCGATCATTATTGATAACCGCCGCAACCCAAGGGTTCTCAGCCCTCGGTTGTATCACCGTAGAGTTAGGAGCACCATACCCTCTAGCTTTGCCCTTATAAGTATATGGTTCCTGAATGCAAATTAGATCCAATTTATCTTCAGACATGATTCTTCTTATCTCCGCCGCACCTGCCAAAGACCTTTGAGCATTAATCTGCCCCACTCTTAGCTCCATTGGATTTTGTTGTTATACAACTCCACGTGCCGCAGATACTCCGAACACTGCTTGCTTCTAACATTATGAAAAACATCCTTACGCTTACCCCTAGTGCAATTAACACATCTAGGATGATCCTTTTTGGTACATTCTTCTCTACTGTGCTCTGTACTGCCACAGTGTTCACACACCTGCTTTTCAGCACTGCAGAATTTCGCCATGTGACCGTATCCACAGCATTTGAAACATCTTATAATATTGATGTACTCCTTCACTCTATAAGTACGCCAGTACATGAACACCCTCTCCGTGTCTAAGAGATGATTGAACATACGAGCAGGTAGTTGAACAATCCAGTTAACCCGATCGTTGTTTCTAGATTTAAAGCTGTGCCGAAAGTTTACTTGTTCCTTAAGGTCTTTAATATCATTGCCGAATGTATCGGTCAAGTTTTTAATAATCAGGTCGTCTTTGAGGTCATCTGGTTTGTATTCCTTCTCAACATCGTAGATGATCAAACTGGGATTAAACTTCTTTGGCTCAACCGTTTTTAAGCCCATTTTATTAAGATTAGTACCTTTAATGATTTTAACATCCTCTTTACTACCAACTTCAAGAACTACACCCTTGGTTCTCATTTGTCTCATATTCCTGACCTTAAGTTTATTTCTCTTTTCGCCGAGTAACTCGGTAACCTTCGCCTTAAGCTCGTCATTCGTTCTCTTATCACTATCATCTTTGGGTTTTATGATGATAACTTCGTAATTGTCTTTCTTTTTTTCAGGTAGCTGCGTAGCTCCCCCGGATCGAGTTCGAGAACCACTTCGAGGACCTGTAGTAACATTACCAGGACCAGCTCCTGCAGCAGCTTGTGCGTAAGTAATAGCCTGGCTCTTTTTACATTCACTAAGTATGGTTTCCAATTTCGTTCTTTCCATGATCTCGTTTTGGAGCTTAGACTCCAAAATAGACCATTTAGCCATAATAAACTTAATGGCATTTTTATTTATTTTGTTTGCTTCATTTAACAAGTAAGATTCGAGAGACTCTCTTTCTGTCCTTAAATCATCAAAAACAAGTGACTTTTGCGGGGTCTCTTCCGAGACCTCGCTATCTTTTTTTCTTCTCTTTATAGCATTGACAGTCTCATCAGGCAAAGAAGAAATGGACGTTTGCCGACTTGATCGTCCACTACGAGGATCCTTGCGCCGACCCTCAGTGCACACCCTCTCAATTTCCGCATCGCTCAAAGGTTTTTTGGTGTTGAAATCGTGATCCATATTATAGTATTTGGTGTATTACGACGGTGCGCCCATCATGGGAGCCCAGAGCGCAGGTGGGCTTCTATCCCCGCCGGAATTTTGCCCTAGTCATACGTGCAGAAGCCGAGAAGCGGTTTGTCGGGTGACCAGCCCTATCTGCACGGAAGTGACTCTATATAAAAATGTTAATAGGTAGATGCTAAAGGTTTAACGTCACCCCTATTACCGAGACACGCCATGTCCGTCACGACGTTACATCTCGGCCTCAGGCTAGACGGTGCCATGTTTATCCCCATGGCTAGGATATGAGGAAATAATGGTCAGTTAATCCTCCATACGTGCGCCCGGGGGACCGACTTCAACTCCCGGATAGGCTCCGTACGAGATGGCGGCAGCGGTTCTTCCACATTGAACTTACTATTTCACACGGACTTTGCGTGCTCTTCCCCGACTTACCCTCCCGTCTATTACGTAGCAGAGGTTAGGTACTAACTTACCGCCATCCCACGGTCATGGGCCTACTACTCCCACTTGTTTAGTCTCCGGGCTATTTCCATCGGCCCCCCGACCGCACCCCATTCATTCGTCCGCATTCACACCTGAAAAAAAAACCCAACCCCCACCCTACCACTCACCTAGTTCGCCTTCTTTCCAGCCGAAGCCGAAAAGAAGCCCAGGAGCCCCGCAAGGAGGTGAAGTGAGTGGATTCGACCAAGCCGGGCCCCCAACTTCGCCGAAATTTGCCGCCCTGGGCCTCGCCTAAAGACGAGTTCCAGTTTGGCGAACATCAGCTCCATCAGGGTTTTCGACTCCAGCTTTCGCCGGAGAAGGCCCAACCCAGCCTCATGCTCCCAGTAGATAGGGACAGTGAGAATCTCGTTAATCCATTCATGCGCGTCACTAATTAGATGACGAGGCATTTGGCTACCTTAAGAGAGTCATAGTTACTCCCGCCGTTTACCCGCGCTTTTTTGAATTTCTTCACGTTGACATTCAGAGCACTGGGCAGAAATCACATTGCGTCAACACCCGTGGGGGCCATCGCAATGCTTTGTTTTAATTAGACAGTCGGATTCCCCTAGTCCGTGCCAGTTCTGAGCTGAGCGTTGAATGGCGGCCGAAGAGGACGACCGCCGACGGCAGGCCGCCAACGGAAGCCTCGCAGCAAGGAAGATCCGCGGGAGGCCAAGGCACGGGACCGAGCTCGGATCCCATGCGGAGACACCACAGGTCTGGGGTGTGAGAGTGAGTGGCAGCGAGAAAAGTAAAGAGTTAGATATACAGAGAGACTGAGAGAGAGCAAGAGAGCGTGAGAGAGAGGGGCGTATATGGTTAGAGCGAGTGAGATAGCTAGAGGGCGTAAGAGAGAGAGAAGTGCAAGTTTAGAGAGGAGTGCAGGTTTAGAGAGATAGAGGGATAGCAAGAGAGAGTGAGAGAGAGAGGAGTCTAGAGTTATAGCGAGAGAGATAGCTAGAGTGCGTAAGAGAGAGAGAAGCGCAGGTTTAGAGATTGAGAATTAGTAAGAGAGTGTGAGAGAGAGGGTAGTATAGAGTTGGAGGGAGAGAGATAGCGAGAGGGTGTGAGAGAGAGAGAGAAGTGCAAGTTTGGAGAGAAGTGCAGGTTTAGAGATAGAGAGATAGCAAGAGAGTGTGAGAGAGAGGGGAGTATAGAGTTGGAGGGAGAGAGATAGCGAGAGAGTGTGAGAGAGAGGGGAGTATAGAGTTAGAGGGAGAGAGATAGCACGAGAGTGTGAGAGAGAGGGGTGTGTAGAGTCGGAGAGAGAGAGATAGCGAGAGAGTGTGAGAGAGAGGGGAGTATAGTGTTGGAGAGAGAGAGATAGCAAGAGGGTGTGAGAGAGAGTGTGGTATAGAGTTGGCGGGAGAGAGATAGCAAGAGAGAGTGAGAGAGAGGGGAGTATAGAGTTAGAGGGAGAGAGATAGCAAGAGAGAGTGAGAGAGAGGGGAGTATAGGGTTAGAGAGAGAGAGATAGAAAGAGAGAGTGAGAGAGAGGGGAGTATAGCGTTAGAGACAGAGAGAGAGAGAGAGAGAGAGAGAGAGAGGGCACCAGGGATGTAATCATCCCTGCCGTCTTTGCAGGTTAGCGTCTTGTTCCCGGAGGCGCATTACTGTATCGGTGAATTTCGCGAAATTTCCATAATATTCCCTTTGCGTGAATACTGCAAGGGGGCACGGCCAGTCTATTTTATCTGTTACGATCGCGGTTTTCAATGGTTCGCGGGCTTCTATGTATTCTTTGCATTCGAAAATGATGTGTGGCACTGTGTCCGAGGATCCGCATTTGCAATTGTCTGCGTCCGTGAGTCCAAGTGTTTTCAGTTTGCTTTTAATGTTCCCGTGCCCTGATAATATTTGCATCGCGTTGTGATTTGTTTTTAGCCATTTAGATTTCAGTCTCTGTTGGATGTCTGTGAAGAACGTGAATGTGAGTCGTCCTTTCGTCGAGTTTTCCCATATTTGTTGCCATTGCGCGATGACTTCCGTCCGTATTTGTTTTCTGATTTGTCTCCGTCGTTCGTCAGTGGGTGGCGGTCGCTGTTGGCTTTGGCGTACGTCTCCTATTGTGAAGTCCTGGTTGTTCTTCAGTCTGTACCTGGCTGTCCTTTCTGCAATCAGCAGGTCGATCGGGATCGCAGCCGCCAAGACCAACAGCGCATCGTTCGAGATCGTCCGGTACGCTGTTGTTACTCTCAGAAGAGCGTGCCTTTGCGCCTGGCCCAAGCGTCGTCTGTGGTGGACGTTCAGCTTGTCCGACCAGCCTGCCGCCGCATACGTTGCTATTGGTGGGAACACACCCTTGTAAATTACGGCCATGGTGCCTGTGTGTAGTCCCCACCTCGCCTTGGCTAACTGTGCCAGTGCGTTGAAAGTCCGTTTGCTTTTATCATAAATATAGTTTATATGTGGCGTAATGTTGAATCGGGTACCGAAATGAATCCCTAGGTATTTCGTTGCCTGTGTCATTTTCAGTGGTTTGTCCAGTATTTTAACCGTCGGTGGTCTCCTGATGTCTAGAAATCCCTTTAGCAGGATCATTTCGGATTTGGTTTGCGAAATTTTCAGTTTTTGTTCTGTGCACCAGTCCGTCAGTGTCTTGGTTGCTGCGTTTGATCTGTCCTCTAACGTCCTTCTGGAATTCCCAGTTATCACTATTATTAAGTCATCTGCATAGGCTATGGGTTCGTAACCTTGTTCGCGTATTTTAATTATTATTTCGTCAAAAATTAGATTCCAAAAACGCGGTCCTAAGACTGACCCT
>NW_017103580.1:0-216 GCF_001263275.1 Habropoda laboriosa
CAACCCACGTTTTGCAGTACTACAAACGACTGATTTCTCTTTATTTTCCATGTTTCGCCACGTTAATCGTGTTTTAACGAATATAAAATGAAATTCTGCTGTTTTCACGCTACAATGACGTTTTGCAGAACTACAAACGACAGTTTTCTCTTCATTTTGCATGTTTCGCCACGTAAATCGTGTTCTAACGAATATAAACTGTAATACTGCTGTTTT
>NW_017103580.1:9651-11447 GCF_001263275.1 Habropoda laboriosa
CTGCAAACGACTGTTTTCTCTTTATTTTCCATGTTTCGCCACGTAAATCCTGTTTTAACGAATATAAACTGAAATACTGCTGTATTCTCGCTACAAAGACGTTTTGCAGTACTACAAACGACTGTTTTCTCTTTATTTTGCATGTTTCGCCACGTAAATCGTGTTTTAACGGATATAAACTGTAATACTGCTGTTTTATCGCTACAATGACGTTTTGCAGTACTGCAATCGAGTGTTTTCTTTTTATTTTGTATGTTTCGCCGCGTAAAACGTGTTCTAACTAATGTAAACTGAAATACTGCTGATTTCCCGCAACAAAGACGTTTTGCAATTCTGCAAACGACTGTTCCCTCTTTATTTTACATGTTTTGCCACCTAAAATGTGTTTGAACGAATATAAACTGAAATACTGCTGCTTTCTCGCGACAAAGACGTGTTGCAGTACTGCAAACGACTGTTTCCTCTTTACTTTGCATGTTTCGCCACGTAAAACGTGTTCTAATGAATATAAACTGAAATACTGCTTATTTCCCGCGACAGCGCACGTTTTGCAGAGCTACAAACCCCAGTTTTCCCTTTATTTTCCATGTTTCACCAAGTAAAACGTGTTTTATCTCATATAAACTGAAATACTTCTGTTTTCCCGCGACAAACCGCGTTTTGCAGTACTACAAACGACTGTTTTCTCTTTATTTTCCATGATTCGCCACGTAAAACGAGTTCTAATGAATATAAACTGTAATACTTCTGTTTTCCCGCGACAACCCGCGTTTTGCAGTACGACAAACGCCTGTTTTCTCTTTATTTTCCATGTTTCGCCACGTAAATCCTGTTTTAACGAATATAAACTGAAATACTGCTGTATTCTCGCTACAAAGACGTTTTGCAGTACTATAAACGACTGTTTTCTCTTTATTTTGCATGTTTCGCCACGTAAATCGTGTTTTAACGGATATAAACTGTAATACTGCTGTTTTCTCGCTACAATGACGTTTTGCTGTACTGCAATCGAGTGTTTTCTTTTGATTTTGTATGTTTCGCCGCGTAAAACGTGTTCTAACGAATATAAACTGAAATACTGCTGATTTCCCGCGACAGCGCACGTTTTGCAGTGCTACAAACGCCTGTTTTCCCTTTATTTTCCATGTTTCGCAACGTAAACCGAGTTTTAACGAATATAAACTGAAACACTGCTGTTTTCCCGCGACAAACCACGTTTTGCAGTTCTGCAGGCGAATGTTTTCTCTTTATTTTGCATGCTTCGCCACATAGAACGTGTTCTAACGAATATAAACTGAAATACTGCTGATTTCCCGCGACAGCGCACGTTTAGCAGTGCGACGAACGCCTGTTTTCCCTTTATTTTCCATGTTTCGCCTCGTTAAACGTGTTCTAAGGAATATAAATTGTAATACTGCTGTTTCCTCGCTGTCAAGACGTTTTGCAGTACTGCAATCGAGTGTTTTCTTTTGATTTTGTATGTTTCGCCACGTAAAACGTGTTCTATCGAATATCAACTGAAATACTGCTGTATTCTCGCGACAAACCACGTTTTGCAGTACTACAACGACTGTTTTCTCTTTATTTTCCATGTTTCGCCACGTAAACCGTGTTTTAACGAATATAAATTGTAATACTGCTGTTTCCTCGCTGTCAAGACGTTTTGCAGTACTGCAATCGCGTGTTTTCTTTTGATTTTGTATGTTTCGCCACGTAAAACGTGTTCTAACGAGTATAAACTGAAATACTGCTGATTTCCCGCGACAGCGTACGTTTTGCAGTGCTACAAACGCCCG
>NW_017103581.1:0-262 GCF_001263275.1 Habropoda laboriosa
CATTTCGAGTACGAGAGTTGCCGCCGTATGTTATGTGAAAGTCGCGAAGAACTACTATCCCCTTGCCGACGTTATTGGTGCACACTCGCTTCGTTTAACAGTAACACGGCAACCGTGTGAGATATTGAAGAACCAAGCACAATTTCGGTACCACAAAGAGGCAAGATTTCGTTGGTCACATTTATTTTTAGGAATTATATTTAAAGTCGAAATATATAGTTATCTGCATTTGCCCCCACCATCGTAGGTCTCAAATACGACG
>NW_017103582.1:0-528 GCF_001263275.1 Habropoda laboriosa
GGAATTATTTTTAAAGTCGAAATTATTTATTATATGTATTTGCCCCCACCATCGTAGTTCTAACATTCGACGCCGTCGTCAAGAATGTATAGCAGAATCGTACGCGATTTCGTTTACGAGTATCGCCCAAGTATGTTATGTTAAAGCCGCGAATAACTACTATCACCTAGACGACGTTATATTTGTATTTTCGCTTCATTTAACTGCAACACGGCAACCGTGTAAGATATTGAAGCACCAAGCACACCTTCACTTCGGGATCAAAAAATCGTAAGATTTCGTTGTGAATAATTATTTGTAGAGAATATTTTTAAAGTCGAAATATTTAGTTATCTGTATTTGCCCCCACCATCGTAGTTCTTATATTCGACGCCGTCCTCCAAAATACATAGCAGAATCAGACGCCATTTAGAGTACGACAATTGCCGCAGTATGTCAAGTGAAAGACGCGAAGAACTACAATTCCCTAGCCGACGTTATAGGTGTATTTTCGCTTTGTTTAACTGTAACAGTGCAACAGTCTGATAT
>NW_017103583.1:0-620 GCF_001263275.1 Habropoda laboriosa
GGTAAGATTTCGTTGGTCACACATTGTTTTAGGAATTAGTATTAAGGTCAAAATAATTAATTATCTGTATTTTCCCAGACTATCGTATTTCGAAAATTCGACGCCGATGTCCAGAATGCATAGCGGAATCATTGTCTAATTGGAGTACGAGTATCATACCGGTTTGTTACGTGAAAATCGCGGAGATATACTTTCTCCATGCGCGACGTAATATGTGTATATTCGCTTCGTTTAACAGTAACACAGCAACCAATTGAGATATTGAGAAACCAAGCACACCTTTGTATTCGGTACCAAAACAAGATAAGATTTCGTTGGATACATTTAGCTGAAGGAATTATATTTAAAGTCGAAATATTTAATAATCTGTATTTTCTCACACACCGTAATTCGAAAATTCGGCGCCGATGTCCAGAATGCATAGCTGAACCGTACGCCCTTTAGAGGACGTTTATCGTCCCGGTACGTTATGTGAAAATCGACAGGAAACACTATCTCCAAGCGCGACGTTATAGGTGTATATTCGTTTTGTGTTACACTAACACGGGACCTTTTGTTCTATTGAAAAATCGGACCACACCTTCGTATTCGGTACCAAAAAAAGGTCAGATTTGGTTGGG
>NW_017103584.1:0-537 GCF_001263275.1 Habropoda laboriosa
TTATCTGTATTTGCCCCTACCATCGTAGAGATAAAATTCGCCGCCGATTTCCAGAATGCACAGTAGAAATGTACTCTATTCCGAGTACGAGTATCGTAACGGTATGTTACGTGAAAATCGCGAGGAAATACTATCTCCAGGCGCCACGTTAGATGTGTATATTCGCTTCGTTTAACAGTAACAGGGCAACGTTTGAGCTATTGAAAAAAGCACACCTTTGTATTCGGTATCAAGAAATGGTGATATTTCGTTGGTCACATTTAGTTTTAGGAATTATTTTTAAAGTCGAAATATTTAATTATCTGTATTTTCCACCACTTCGTAGTTCGATATTTCGACGCCGTCGTCCGGAATGAATAGCAGAATCGAACCCCTTTTGGAGCGCGAGAATCGTCTCGTTACGATACGTAAAAGTTGCAAAGAAATACTTTAACCTAGCCGACGTTATATTTGTATATTCGCTTCGTAGAACTCTAACACGGGAGCCGTGAGAGATATTGAAGGAACAAGCACACATTTGTATTCGTTATTAAAAAC
>NW_017103585.1:0-2935 GCF_001263275.1 Habropoda laboriosa
TGTATTCGGAATCAAAAAATGGTAAGATTTCGTTTGTCACATTTACTGATTGGAATTTATATTAACGTCGAAGTATATAATTATCTGTATTTTCCCCCACCAGCGTAGTTCGAAAATACGACGCCACGTCCAGAATGCATACCGTACGCCATTTAGAGGACACGATTCGTCCCCGTATGATATGCGAAGTTCGCGAAATACTACTATAACCATGTGCGACGTTGTATGTGTATATTCGCTTCGTTTCACAGTAACACCGGAACCGTTTGAGCTTTGAATACCCAAGCACACCTTTATATTCGGGATCATAAAATTGTAAGATTTACTGTATACATTTATCTGAAGGAATTATTTTTAAAGTGGAAATGCTTAATTATCTGTATTTGCCCACACCATCGTAGTTCGAATATTCGGCGCCGGAATCCAGAATGTATAGCAGAATCATACTCCATTTAGAGTACGAGTATCGTATGGTAACGTTACGCGCAAATCGCGAAGAAATGCTATCTCCATGCGCGACATTAAATGTGTATATTCGCTTCGTATAATGGTAACACGGAAACCGTCTGAGCTATTGAAAAAACAAACCACAACTTTGTATTCGGTTCCAAAAAAAAGGTAAGATTTCTTTGGGAACAATAATTTGTAGGGAATATTATTAAAGTTGAAATATTTAGTTATCTGTATTTGCGCCTACCATCGTAGAGAGAAAATTCGTCGCCGATGTCCAGAATGCACAGCAGAAATGTACTCCAATTAGAGTACGGGTATCGTACCGGTAACTTAAGTGAAAATCGCCAAGAAATAATATCTCCATGAGGGAAGTTATATGTGTATGTTCGCTTCGTTTAACAGTAACACGGGAACCGTTTGAGCTTTGAATAACAAAGCATACCTTTGTATTCGGTACCAAAAAATGGTAAGATTTAGTTCGGAACATTTATTTATTGGAATTATTTCTAACGATGAAATATATAATTATGTGTATTTTCCCCCACATCATTGTTCGAAAATTCGACGCCGGCGTCCAATAAGCATTACTGAACCGTACGCCATTTACAGGACGAGAATCGTCGCAGTATGTTTTCGAGGGTCGCGCAGAATTACCATCTCCAAGTACGACGTTATATGTCTATATTCGCTTAGTTTAACAGTATCACGGGAACCCCCTGAGCTATTGAAAAAAAAACAACACCTTCATATTCGGTACCAAAAAATGGTAAGATTTCGTGGGGAACATTTATTTGTAGGGAATATTTTAACGCGGAAATATTTAATTATCTGTATTTTCCCCCACATCGTAATTCGACAACTGTACGCCGGAGTACAGAATGCATAGCAGAAACGTACTCCATTAGGAGTACGATTATCGTCCCGGTACGTTATGTGAAAATCGACAGGAAATACACTCTCCAAGCGTGACGTTATATGTGTATATTCGCTTCGTTTAACAGAAACACGGGAACCGTTTGAGCTATTGAAAAAATTAACCACAAATTTGTATTCGGTACCAAAAAAAGGTAAGATTTCGTTGGGAACAAATATTTAGAGGGAATATTTTTAAAGTCGATATATTTAGTGATCAGTATTTGCCCCACCATCGTAGTGAGAAAATTCGACGCCGTCCTCCAGAATGCATAGCAGAAACGTACGCCATTTAGAGTACGACAATTGCCGCAGTATGTTATGTGAAATTCTCGAAGAACTACTATCGCCTACCCGACGTTATATGTGTATATTCCCTTCGTTTAACAGTAACACCGGAACCTTTTGAGCTTTGAATAACAAAGCGCACATTTATATTCGATGTCGAAAAATTGTAAGATATATGGTATACATTTAGCTGAAGGAATTATTTTTAAAGTCGAAATATTTAGTTATCTGCATTTGCCCCACTATCGTAGTTCGAAAATTCGACGCCGATGTCCAGAATGCACAGCTGAAATGTTTTCCAATTAGAAGACAAGTATCGTCCCAGTATGATATGCGAAGGTCGCGAAGAACTACTATAACCATCTGCGACGTTGTATGTGTATATTCGCTTCGTTTAACTGGTACACGGGAACCAATTGAGCTATTGAACATACAAACCACACGTTTGTATTCGGAACCAAAAAATGGTAAGATTTCGTTCGGAACATTTATTTGTTGGTATTATTACTAACGACGTAATAATTAATTATTTGTGTTTTCCCCCACCATCGTAGTTCGAAAATTCGGCGCCGATGTCCAGAATGCATTGCATAAACGTACTCCATTTAGAGTACGAGTATTGTACCGGTGCGTTACGTGAAAGTCGCTAAGAACTACTATCACCTAGCCGACATTATATTTGCATATTCGCTTTGTTTAACAGTAACGCGGGAACCGTGGGAGATATTGAAGAACCAAGCACACATTTATATTCGCGACCAAAAAACGGTATAATTTCGTTGGGAACAAATATTTGTAGGGAACATTTTTAAAATCGAAATATTTAGTTATCTGTATATTCCCCTACCAACGTAGTTCGAAAATTCAACGCCGACGTCCAGAATGCATAGCATAACCGTACGCCATTTGGAGGACGAGAATCGTCCCAGTATGATATGGGAAGGACGCGAAGAACTACTGTAACCATGTGCGGCGTAATAGGTGTATATTCGCTTCGTATAACAGTAAGACCGGAACCGTTTGAGGTTTGAATAACAACGCACACCTTTGCATTCGGTATCAAAAAATGATAATATTTCGTTGTAAACATTCAGCTGAAGGAATTATTTTTAAAGGCGAAATATTTAGTTATCTGTATTTGCCCTCAACATCTGTAGTTCGGAAATTCCAAGCCGATGTCTAGAATGCATAATTTAGTTATCTGTATTTGCCCCCGCCGTCGCATCTCGAAAATTTGACGCCGATGTCCAGAAGGCATAGCAGAATCGTACTCCATTTCGAG
>NW_017103586.1:0-667 GCF_001263275.1 Habropoda laboriosa
GACTTCGACGACTTCGACTACGACTTCGACGACTTCGACGACTTCGACGACGACTCCGACGACGACTTCGACGACTTCGACGACTTCGTCGACTTCGAGGACGACGTCGACGACTTCGACGACTTCGACGACGACTTCGAGGACTTCGACGACTTCGTCGACTTCGAGGACGACGTCGACGACGTCGTCGACGTCGTCCTCGAAGTCGACGAAGTCGTCGACGTCGTCCTCGAAGTCGACGAAGTCGTCGACGTCGTCCTCGAAGTCGACGAAGTCGTCGACGTCGTCCTCGAAGTCGACGAAGTCGTCGACGTCGTCCTCGAAGTCGACGAAGTCGTCGACGTCGTCCTCGAAGTCGACGAAGTCGTCGACGTCGTCCTCGAAGTCGACGAAGTCGTCGACGTCGTCCTCGAAGTCGACGAAGTCGTCGACGTCGTCCTCGAAGTCGACGAAGTCGTCGACGTCGTCCTCGAAGTCGACGAAGTCGACGACGTCGTCGACGACTTCGACGACTTCGACGACGACTTCGACGACTTCGACTACGACTTCGACGGCTTCGACGACTTCGACGACGACTCCGACGACTTCGTCGACTTCGACGACCTCGTCGACTTCGAGGACTTCGTCGACTTCGAGGACTTCGACGACTTCGACGTCGACTTCGACG
>NW_017103587.1:0-611 GCF_001263275.1 Habropoda laboriosa
GTCTTTGTCGCGAGAAAACAGCAGTATTTCAGCTTATATTCGATAAAACATGTTTTACGTGGACACACATGCAAAATGAAGAGAAAACAGTCGTTTGCAGTACTGCAAAACGTGATTGTAGCCAGAAAACAGCAGTATTTCTGTTTCTACTCGTTAAAACACGTTTTACGTGGCGAAACGTGCAAAATAAAGAGAAAACAGTCGTTTGCAGTACTGCAATCGACTGCTTTCTCTGTATTTTGCATGTTTCTGCACGTAAAACGTGTTTTAACGAGTAGAAACAGAAATACTGCTGTTTTCTGGCTACAATCACGTTTGCAGTACTGCAATCGACTGCTTTCTCTGTATTTTGCATGTTTCTGCACGTAAAACGTGTTTTAACGAGTAGAAACAGAAATACTGCTGTTTTCTGGCTACAATCACGTTTGCAGTACTGCAAACGTGATTGTAGCGAGAAAACAGCAGTATTTCTGTTTCTACTCGTTAAAACACGTTTCACGTGGCGAAACATGAAAAATAAAGAGGAAACAGTCGTTTGCAGTACTGCCAAACCTGATTGTAGCAAGAAAACATCAGTATTTCAGTTGCTATTCGTTAGAACACGTTTGACG
>NW_017103588.1:0-1361 GCF_001263275.1 Habropoda laboriosa
TGCCCCTTCCATCGTAGTTCGAAAATTGGCTGCCGGAGTCAGAATGCATAGCAGAATCGTTCTCCATTTCGAGTACGAGTATCGCACCGGTACGTTAAGTGAAAATCGCGAAGAAATAATATCTCTCGAGTGACGTTATATGTTTATATTCGATTCGTTTATCAGTAACACGTGAACCGTTTGAGCTATTGAAAAAACAAAACACAACTTTGAATTCGGTACCAATAGAAGGTAAGGTTTCGTTGGTCACATTTAGTTTTAGGAATTATTTTAATCGTCGAAGTATTTAGTTATCCGTATTTGCCCCCACCATCGTAGAGAGAAAATTTGACGCCGATATCCAGAATGCACTGCAAGAATGTACGCCATTTAGTCTTCGAGTATCGCCCCAGTATGTTATGTGAATGACGCGAAGAACTACTATCACCTAGCCGACGTTAAATTTGTATATTCGCTTCGTTTAACAGTATCACGGCAACCGTGTGAGATATTGAAGAACCAAGCACACCTTTGAATTCGGTATCAAAAAGAGGTAAGATTTCGTTGGGCATATTTATATGTAGCGATTATTTTTAAAGTCGAAATATTTAGTTATGCGTATTTGACCCACCATCGTAGTGAGAAAATTCGACGCCGATATCCAGAAAGCATAGCAGAATCGTACTCAATTTCGAGTACGAGTATCGTACCGGTACGCTACGTGAATATCGCGAAGAAATATTATCTCCATGAGGGACGTTATATGTGTATATTCGCTTCGTTTAACAGTAACACGGCAGCCGTGTCAGATATTGAAATAACAATAGTCAATTTTGCCCTTGGTCCAAAAAAATGTAAGGTTTCGTTGGTCACATTTAGTTTTAGAAACTATTTTTAATGTCGCAATATTTAATTATCTGCATTTGCACCCACCATCGTAGTTCTTATACTCGATGCCGTCGTCCAGAATGCATAGCAGAATCGTACGACATTTAGAGGACGAGAATCGTCCCGGTATGATATGCGAAGGTCGCGAAGAAATACTATAACCTTGTGCGACGTTATATGTGTATATTCGCATCGTTTAAAAATGGCACGGGAACCGTTTGAGCTATTGCAATAACAAACCACAACTTTGTATTCGGTACCAAAAAAAGATAAGGTTTTGTTGGGAACATATATTTGTAGGAATTATTTCCAACGACGAAATATTTAATTATTTGTATTTTCCCCTACTTTGTAGATAGGAAATTCGACGCCGGCATCCAGAATGCATAGCAGAACCGTGCGCAATTTAAGAGACGTGAATCGTCCCAGTGTGATATGCGAAGGTCGCGAAGAAATACTATAACCATGAGCGACGTTATATGTGTATATTCGCT
>NW_017103589.1:0-285 GCF_001263275.1 Habropoda laboriosa
GTAAATTCGCTTCGTTTGACAGTAACGCGGGAAATTTTTGAGCTATTGAAAAAACAAACCACACCTTTGTATATGGACCCAAAAAAAGGTAAGGTTTGGTTGGGTCTATTTATCTGTTGCCATTATGTCTATAGTCGAAATATTTAATTATCTGCATTTTCCCCCACATTGTAGTTCGATAAGTGGACGCCGGAGTCCAGAATGCATTGCAGAATCGTACGGCATTTAGGGGACGCAAATCGTCCCAGTATTATTTGCGAAGGTCGCGAAGTACTACTATAACCA
>NW_017103590.1:0-356 GCF_001263275.1 Habropoda laboriosa
TCCTCCAAATGGCGTACGGTTCTGCTATGCATTCTGGACATCGCCGTCGAATTAACGAACTACAGTTAAACGAATAGTATAAAAACATATACCGTCACGCTAGAGATATTATTTCTTCGCGATTTTCACGTAACGTACCGGTACGATACTCTTACTCTAAATGGAGTACTATTCTGATATGCATTCTGGTAATCGGCATCGAATTTTCGAACTGCGACTGTGGGGGCAAATACTGAAAACTAAATTTATCGACTTTAAAAATATTAGCCACAAATAAATGTTCCCAACGAAAACTTACCTTTTTTTGATACCGAATACAAAGGTGTTGCTTGTTTGTTCAATAGCTAAAACGGTTC
>NW_017103591.1:0-540 GCF_001263275.1 Habropoda laboriosa
ATGCTTTGTTATTCAAAGGTCAAATGTTTCCGTTGATACTCGTAAACGAAGCAAATATACCCAGATAACATCGCACACGGTTATAGTAGTTCTGCGCGACCTTCGCAAATCATACTGGGACGATTCACGTCCTCTAAATGGCGAACGGTTCTGCTATGCATTCTGAATGCCGCCGTCAAATTTTCGACTTACGATGTGGGAGGAAAATACAGATAATTAAATATTTCGACGTTAAAAATAATTCCTAAAACTAAATGTGACCAACGAAATCTTACCTTTTTTTAGTACCGAATACAAATTTATGCTTTGTTTTTTCAATAGCTCAAACAGTTCCCGTGTTACTGTTAAACGAAGCGAATATAAAAAAATTACAAATATTACGTCGGCTAGGTGATAGTAGTTCTTCGCGATTTTCAAGTAAGGTACCGGTACGATGCCCGTACTCTAGTTGGAGTACGATTCTGCTATGCATTCTGCACGCCGGCGTCGAATTTTCGAACAACGATGTGGGGAAAATACAAATAATTAAATGTTTCGTCG
>NW_017103592.1:0-521 GCF_001263275.1 Habropoda laboriosa
TAAAGAGAAGACAGTCATTTTGCAGTACTGCAATACGTCTTTGTCGCGAGAAAACAGCAGTATCACAGTTTATATTGGTTAAAACACGATTTACGTGACGAAACATGGAAAATAAACAGAAAACAGTCATTTTGCAGTACTGCAAAACGTGGTTTGTCGCGAGAATACATCAGTATTTCAGTTTATATTCGTTAGAACACGTTTTACGTGGCGGAATATGCAAAATAAAGAGGACAGAGTCATTTTGCTGTACTGCAAAACGTCTTTGTAGAGAGAAAACAGCAGTATTACAGTTTATAATCGTTAAAACACGATTTACGTGCCGAAACATGGAAAATAAAGAGTAAACAGTCGTTCGTAGTACAGCAAAACGTGGGTTGTCGCGGGAAAACAGCAGTATTTCAGTTTATATTCGTTAAAACACGTTTTACGTGGCGGAATATGCAAAATATAGAGGCGAGTGTCATTTTGCTGTACTGCAAAACGTCTTCGTAGCGAGAAAACAGCAGTATTTCCGTTTA
>NW_017103593.1:0-618 GCF_001263275.1 Habropoda laboriosa
GAGCGGATCGCGACGCGAAACTCTCACGCTTTCTCACTTTTTCACTCCGTATTTCCACTGAAAATAGTAGATAGGGACATTTTATATCGACATCATTGTGCGGTGTTCGAGCGCGAGCTCATTGCCGCCTTTTAGCAGTATCACGAAATTGCTGCAATAAAGGTAACTGTAAACATTGTTTTCCGATATTGATATTAAAATTTGTCGCGTAATGTATTTATTTCCTCGTGTGTTATAATATAATATAATTTAATTTAATTTAATTTAATTTAGTTTTACTATTCCGTTGTTCTATTTTATATACTTATTACCAGGTCTCTTCGCCGCCAGGACCAAGGTCCTGACGTTGCCCGTCCCTGCCCCGTGGAGGCGGACCTGTATATCTACTTTAGATTTATTACACTAATTATTGGTTTCCAAAAATATTTGATATTTCATCTTTTCTTTTCTTTCCAGGTGTTCATTTATTCCTCTTCAGAACTTCATCACCGAAGCCAAAGTATAACATCTCCGGTGAAGGCGTTCATGCTTCAGGTAAGTATAACTTATTCTATTGCTATTATTAATATTATTATTATTATTATTATTATTATTATTATTTTATTTTATTTTATTTTA
>NW_017103594.1:0-535 GCF_001263275.1 Habropoda laboriosa
GTCCAGAATGCATGGCAGAATCGTACTCCATTTAGAGTACGAGTATCGAACCAGTACGAAATACTATCTGCAAGCGCGACGATATAGGTGTAAATACGCTTCGTTTATCGGTAACACGGCAGCCGTGTGGGATATTGAAAAAACAAACCATTCCTTTGTATTCGGTACCAAAAAAAGGTAAGATTTGTTTGGTCGCATTTGGTTTTAGGAATTATCATTAACGTCGCATTATTTAGTTATCTGTATTTTCCCCCATCATCGTAGTGAGAGAATTCGACGCCGATGTCCAGAATCCATTGCAGAAACGTAATCTATTATGAGTACGATAATCGTACTTGTGCGTTACCTGAATATCTCGAAGAAATATAATCTCCAATCGCGACGTTATATGTGTATATTCGCTTCTTTTAGCGGGTACACGGGAATCGTCTGAGCTAATGAAAAAACAAACCACAACTTTGTATTGGGTACAAAAAGAAGATAAGATTTCGTTGGATATATTTAGCTGAAGGAATTATTTTTAAAGTCGAAATAT
>NW_017103595.1:0-370 GCF_001263275.1 Habropoda laboriosa
TGGTCACATTTAGCTTTAGGAATTATTTTTAACGTCGAAATAATTAATATTCAGTATTCCCCCCACCCCGCCCCCTCCAAAATTCGGCGCCGAAGTGCAGAATGCAGAGCAGAATCATACTCCATTTAGAGTACGAGTATCGTCCCTGTAAGATATGCGAAGGTCGCGGAGAACTACAATAACCATGTGCGGCGTTATATGTGTATATTCGCTTCGTTTAACAGTAACACGGGAACCGTTTGAGCTATTGAAAAAACAAACCACTCCTTTGTATGCGGTACCAAAAGATGGTAATATTTCGTTGGTTACATTTAGTTTTAGGAATTATTAATAACGTCGGAATAATTAATTATCTTTATTTTCCCCCACC
>NW_017103596.1:0-265 GCF_001263275.1 Habropoda laboriosa
GCTTGCAGTACCGCTAAACGTCTATGTGGCGAGAAAACAGCAATGCTTCAGTTTATATTCGTTGAAACACGTTCTACGGCGCGAAACATGCAAAATAAAGAGAGAACAGTCGTTTGCAGTACTGCAAAACGTGGCTTGTCGCGAGAAAACAGCAGTATTTCAGTTTATACTCGTTATAACTCGTTTACCGTGGGGAAACATACAAAATAAAGAGAAAACAGATGTTTGCAGTACTGCAAAAAGTGGTTTGTCGTGAGAAAACAGA
>NW_017103597.1:0-417 GCF_001263275.1 Habropoda laboriosa
TTTTCTCGCCACATAGACGTTTTGCGGTACTGCAAACATCTGTTTTCTCTTTATTTTGCATGTATTGCCACGTATAATGTGATTTAACGAATGTAAACTGAAATACTGCTGTTTTCTTGCGACAAACCACGTTTTGCAGTACTGTACACTAATTTTTCACTTTATTTTGCATATTTCGTTAGGTAAAATGTGCTCCAACGAATATAAACTGAAATACTGCTGTTTTCTCACGACAAACCACGTTTTGCAGTACTGCTCACGACTGTTTCTTTTTTATTATGCCTGTTTCGCCACGGTAAACGAGTTTTAACGAAAATAAACTGAAGCATTGCAGTTTTCTCGCCACATAGACGCTTTGCGGTACTGCAAGCATCTGTTTTCTCTTTATTATGCATGTTTCCCCACGGTAAACGAGTT
>NW_017103598.1:0-1111 GCF_001263275.1 Habropoda laboriosa
GTTAATAATAAATCCTAAAACTAAATGTGACAAACTGAATCTTAACATTTCTTGATACCGAATGCAAAGGTGTGCTTTGTTTTTTCAATAGCTCTGTTACGGATTTACGCGGTCTTGTCCGCACATGGAGCGTAAAACTTGTTTGGGTTTTTGGATAGGTCAAAACGTTCACCGTATGAGGGTGATACGTTGTTGACAACGAATCAGACAGGATTGGAACCGTCGGCGTACGTTGAATATACGCCGTTCACCAAAGGATGGAAAAGGTTGGAGGTTCAACGTGCGTTGTTAACACGTCGTTGGCAAGGTTTGCGGTGGATCGGTCAGAACATTCAACGCATGTGGTTCTACGTCGTTCTCCGACAAGTCCGATAGAATTGGAAGCGTCGGCGTACGTAGGATATACGCCGTTCTCCAAAGGATGGACAAGGTTGGTGTGCGGTACACGACAAGAGGTTGGTGGACCGGTCAGTTCATTCAACGTACCTGGCATATACGTTGTTCTCCAACCAGTCCGATGGGATTGGACCCGTCGGCGTACGTGGTATATTCGCCGTTTTCCGAAGGATGTACTAGGTTTGGTCACTGTGAGGACAACACGTACCGTAATGTCGGATATACCTCGAGCGGTTAAGATATATGAGTCTAGCAATTCCGTTACTAATGTTACGAGGAGATGGTTAATTGAATATAGGCTAAGCAATTCTACAACAACTATATTCTAATAATATTCAATTGTGGTTACAATAAGATTACAATGTTTAAATATGAATTACAATGGGTGATTCTTGGCTGAGCAAGAATCTTCCTTCTCGACTTTACACGGTGAGTACGCGGGGACGTCGTAGACAAGTATGTCTAGTTGACACTTACAAATTTAGTATTATACTGGGTTGCTCGAAAGGGAATTGAGCCCGATCTTGCTCGTCTCGAACGATGACTATTATACTGTCCTACTTTAACGTTCAGGGTAACTCTGAACTGGGACTGCCCCTGAGCCCCGAAAATCATGCCCTTATATACTCCAAAATTTGTACTTTTTGGGTGCTGGGGGCCCTAATTTTCCCATGAGACCGAAGTGCGTTCGTTCACTTTATCTCAAGGGGGTGAG
>NW_017103599.1:0-535 GCF_001263275.1 Habropoda laboriosa
AAGTGGCGAAGGACTACTATCGCGTAGCCTACGTTATAGGTGTATATTCGCTTCGTTTAACAGAAACACGGCAACCGAATGAGATATTGAAGAACCAAGCACACCTCTATATTCGGGATCAAGAAATTCTAAGATTTCGTTGGGGTCATTTATTTGTTGGAATTATTTCTAACGACGAACATTTAATTATCTGTATTTTCCCCCACATCGTAGTTCGAAAATTCGACGCCGGAGTCCAGAATGCATAGCAGAATCGTACCACCTTTCGAGTACGAGTATCGGACTGGTACGTTACGTGAAAATCGCGAAGGAATACTATCTCCAAGCGCGACGTTATAGGTGTATATTCCCTTCGTGTAACATTAACACGGCAACCATGTGAGATATTGAAGAACCGAGCACACCTTTGTATTCGGTATCAAAGAAAGGTAAGATTTTGTTGGGAACAATTATTTGTAGCGATTATTTTTAAAGTCGAAATATTTAGTTATATGTATTTGCCCCCACCATCGTTGTTCGAAAATTCGACGCCGAT
>NW_017103600.1:0-1036 GCF_001263275.1 Habropoda laboriosa
CTTGACATCGTCGACGAATTTTCGAAGTACGATGATGGGGGCAAACACAGATAACTAAATATTTCGACTTCAAAAATGTTCCCTACAAATAATTGTTCCCAAAGAAATCTTGCCTTCTTTTGGTTCCGAATACGAAGGTGTGGATTGTTTCTTCAATAGCTCAAACGGTTTCCGTATTACTGCTAAACGAAGCGAATATACACTTATAACGTCGCACATGGTTACAGTATTTCCTCGCGACATTCGCTTATCACACTGGGACGATTCTCGTCCTCTAAATGGCGTACGCTTCGAATAAGAGAACATCGATGGTGTGGGCAATTACACTTAATGAAATATTTCACTTTAAAAATTATTCCTTCAGCTAAATGTATACAACGAAATTGTTGCGAGATGCTCCCTTTTTCCGACTCGCGTGTCCGAGTAACGCCGTGATGGTGGAATTTCCTGACTCCTGCGACTTTCGGTGATCCACGAGGGAAACGTCCACTTCGCCGGGCATGTTAATCGGCCGGCGACTTAATCAGTTTGCAAACCACGAACTTTAGAAGATGTATACTCATCGAGCATGGACGAGCAGGAATTTAAGTGGTGAGAATTATTATTTTCTAGGAAAACTACAAGTGCGATGCCCTATGGTATTCGTCCTTTGTTACGATGTAACAGAAATCTTACAATTTTTTAATCCCGAATATAAAGGTGTTCTTGGTTCTTCAATATCTTACACGGTTGGTTTGTTACTCTTAAACGAAGCGAATGTACACCTATAACGTCGGCTAGGCGATAGTATTTCTTCGCGCCTTTCACATAACTTACTGCGGCGATATTCGTCCTCTAATGGAGATTGATTCTGCTACGTATTCTGGACGTGGCGTCGAATATTCGAACTACGATGGTGGGGGCAAATACAGATAAGTAAATATTTCGACTTTAAAAATAATCGAACTAAATGTAACCAACGACATCTTACCATTTTTTGATACCAAATACAAAGGTGTGCTTTGTTATACAAACCTCAAACGGTGCCGATGTTACT
>NW_017103601.1:0-292 GCF_001263275.1 Habropoda laboriosa
CCGTTATTACACTCGAATATCATATATCAACCACTGTTTCTTGCTCCCGAGTCCTGCATCAGGATAGTTTTATGTTTTTAACGACGCGCACATGTTTAACAACAACCACTGTTATTTTGTTCAATCAGACAGGCAAACCAGCAATTAAAACATACGCTATCAGTTAATTAATTGTTATTAACCACTGCAATGACAACCACTGCTTTAACGACTGTTACTTTATTTATTACTGCCTCTTTAGAAACAAAATAATAAATTAACTGTTATTACACTCGAATATCATATATCGGCC
>NW_017103602.1:0-252 GCF_001263275.1 Habropoda laboriosa
GTTACCCGGACGCCTGAGGAAGCTCGGAGAGGATTGCTTAGTACTTCTGTTGGTGTGGAGAGAACGGCTGGACTATCCGCCAGTCGCCCACCAGGAGAAGTGCGGGTGGACTCTCCGATCATACGCGTATCACTTGAATATGTGATAGGAGAGTACGAGGACTAATACCTGGGTCGCTCCTGGAATGGGAAGAACGGTTGGACTATCCGCCGGACGCCTTCCAGAAAGTAGAATACAGGAGGCTCACCGGAC
>NW_017103603.1:0-852 GCF_001263275.1 Habropoda laboriosa
AACAATCATCGACATTGAATGGGTGAAAATCGCGCTCAAAGCTGGTGGTACATAGTAAACATATTTAGTCTAATATCTCAAAAACTATTAGAGATAGAGAAATAGTATAAATTGATGAATTTTGTATTTTTCAACAATAATTTGAAAAATAATGAACAATAAATAATTTTTACCAAATATGCTGATTATCCTCATCTTTCAGGGCGATTTTTACCCCTTCAATGTGGAGGATTGCCGATAAAAAAAAATACGTGTCAAATATTATTTTGAGTTTCATCAATATCGGTGATTATCACTTCAGGATGAAAGTTCCCTTGTAAATATATAACGAGGAAAAGAAATGTTTATTGTTTTTGGATTAATAGTTGGGTTATTTAGAACTGTTCAATTTCATTGTATTAGGTTCACACATACTTTTTAGTTTCTAGGTAAATGAAGTAATGTGAAATGAGTCGCAATTAACATCAGCTTCTTTAAATTATCGTTTTTAGATATCTTTAAGTAGTTGGAAGGTAAATGGAGGAGTAATACATTTGTACTAATATTGTTGCGACCTCATTAGGGCGCAACGGAGCCTCGGTTTGGCGGATTATGACAATAAACGATTTAGTCACATTTGGCCGCCAGACCGAGGTGTCGACGTTCAGCAAACCACCATATACCCTCCGCGGACGCACCGGCGCGACACTCAGACAACAGGTCCCAAAACACTTGGGACCATAAAACATTCGTTACAAAAATCACATCTTTCGTCGACCAATAGTAAAACGTGCCACATTTTCCACCTCCATGACACAACAACCAATCAGAACCAACACAGCGTCTATACACACACCTACACACCAGCGAAAC
>NW_017103604.1:0-841 GCF_001263275.1 Habropoda laboriosa
ACGAAACCTTACCTTTTTTTGGTACCGAAAACGAAGGTATGGTTTGCTTTTTCAATAGCTCAAGCAGTTCCCGTGTGTCTGTTAAACGAAGCGAATATACAAATATAACGCGTCTCGGTAATAGTAGTTCTTCGCGATATTCACAGAACATACTGCGGCAACACTCGTACTCTAAATGGCGTACGATTCTGCTATGCATTCTGGACGTGGCGTCGAATTTTCGAACTACGATGGTGGGGGAAAATACAGATAATTAATTTTTTTGACGTTAATAATAATTCCTAAAACTAAATGTGACCAACGAAATCTTACCATTCTTTTATACCGATTACAAAGGTGTGCTTTGTTATTCAAAGCTCAAACGGTTCCGGCGTTACTGTTAAACGATGCGAAGATACACATATAACATCGCACATGGTTAAAGTAGTTCTCCGCGACCTTCTCATATAATACTTGGACGATTCTCGCACTCGAAACGTAGTATGATTCTGCTATGCAATCTGGACTTCGGCGCCGAATTTTCGAACTACGATGGTGGTGGAAAATACAGATAATTAATTATTTCGACTTTAATAATAATACCTAAAACTAAATGTGACCATCGAAATCTTACCATTTTTTGGTATCGAATATAAATGTGTGCTTTGTTATACAAACCTCAAACGGTGCCGATGTTACTGTTAAACGAAGCGAATATACACAAATAACGCCGCACATGTTTATTGTAGTTCTTCGCGACCTTCGCATATCATACTGGGACGATTCACCTTCTCTAAATGGCGTACGGTTTTGTCATGCATTCTGGACGCCGGCGTCGAATTTTCGAACTACGATGGTGGGG
>NW_017103604.1:2434-5065 GCF_001263275.1 Habropoda laboriosa
GATAATTAAATATATCGACTTTAAAAATAATACCTTCGGCTAAATGTATGCAATAAACCTAACCCTTTTTTGATACGGATCGCAAAGGTGTGATTTGTTTTTTCAATAGCTCAAACGGATCCGGTGTTACTGCTAACCGAAACGAATATACACATATAACGTCGCACACGGTTATAGTAGTTCTTCGCGACTTTCGCATATCATGCTTGGATGATTCTCGCACTCGAAATGTAGTATGATTCTGCTATGCTTTCTGGAATCCGCCGTAGAATTTTGGAACAACGATGTGGGAGGAAAATACAGATAATTATATATTTCGACGTTAAAAATAATTCCAACAAATAAATGATCCCAACGAAATATTACCTTTTTTAGTACCGAATACAAAGGTGTGGTTTGTTTTTTAATAGCTCAAACGGTTCCCGTGTTACTGTTAAACGAGGCGAATATACACATATAACGTGTCGCTTGGAGACAGTATTTCTGCGCGATTTTCACGTAACGTACCGGTACGATACTCGTACTCTAAATGGAGTATGATTCTCCTATATATTCTGGACAACGGCTCCGAATTTACGAACTACGATGGCGGGGGCGAATACAGATAATTAAATATCTCGACGTTAAAAGTAACTTCTAAAACTAAATGTGACCAACGATATCTTACCTTTTTTTGGTAAAGAATACAAATGAGTGCCTTGTTATTCAGGGCTCAAACGGTTCCGTTGTTAGTGTTAAACGAAGCGAATATACACATACAACGTCGCACTTGGTTATAGTAGTTCTTCGCGTCCTTCGCATATTATACTGCGGCAATTCTCGTAATATAAATGGCGTACGATACTGCTATGCATTCTGGACATCGGCGCCAAATTTTCGAACTACGGTGTGGGGGAAATACAGATAATTAAATATTTCAACTTTAAATACAATTTCTTCAGCTAAATGTATCCAACGAAATCTAACAACTTTTTGATCCTGAATATAAAGGTGTGCTTGGTTCTTCAATATCTCACACGGTTCCCGTGTTACTGTTAAACGAAGCGAACATACACCTATAACGTCGGCTAGGCGATAGTAATTCTTTGCGACTTTCACATAACATCCTGCGGCCATTCTCGTATTCTAAATGGCGTACGATTCAGCTATGAATTCTGGACATCGGCGCCGTATTTTCGAACTACGGTGTGGGGGAAAATACAGATAATTAAATATTTCGACGTTAATAATAAATCCTAAAGCTAAATGTGACCAACTGGATCTTAACATTTCTTGATACCGAATACAAAGGTGTGCTTTGTTTTTTCAATAGCTCTGTTACGGGTTTACGCGGTCTTGTCCTCACATGGAGCGTAAAACTTGTTTGGGTTTGTGGATCGGTCAAAACGTTCACAGTATGAGGGTGATACGTTGTTGACAACCAATCCGACAGGAAGGGAACCGTCGGCGTACGTGGTATATTCGCCGTTCTCCAAAGGATGGACAAGGTTTGGTAATTGTGAGGACAGTACGTACCGTAATGTCGGATAAACCTCCAGCGGTTAAGATATATAATTTGTGAGTCTAGCAATTCCGTTACTAATGTTACGAGAAGATGGTTAATTGAATATAGGCTAATCAATTCTACAACATCTATATTCTAATAATATTAAATTGTGGGTACAATAAGATTACAATGTTTAAATATGAATCACAATGGTTGATTCTTGGCTGAGCTAGAGTCTTCCTTCTCGACATTACACGATGAGTACGCGAGGACGTCGTAGACAAGTATGTCTAGTTGACACTAACGAATTTAGTATTATACTGTGTTGCTCGAAAGGGATTTGAGCCCGATCTTGCTCGTGTCGAACGATGACTAGACAGATACTGTGCTACTTTAACATTCCGGGTAACTCTGAACTGTGACTGCCCCTGAGACCCGAAAATCATGCCCTTATATACTCCAAAATTTGTACTTTTTGGGTGGTGGGGGCCCTAATTTTCCCATGAGACCGAAGTGCGTTCGCTTACTTTATCTCAAGGGGGTAAGCTCTAGGCGGATGTCTCGGCGCCACCGTGTCCGCTAGTCTGCGTAAATAACAGCTCAAACGTTGCCCTGTTACCGTTAAACGAAGCGAATATACACATGTAACGCCGCACATGGTTATAGTAGTTCTTCGCGACCTTCGCATATCATACTGGTACGATTCACGTCCTTTAAATGGCGCACGGTTCTGCTATGCATTCTGGACGCCGGCGTCGAAATTTCGAACTACGATGTTGGGGGAAAATACAGATAATTAAATATTTCGACATTAAATATAATTCCTTCAGCTAAGTTAATACAACGAAATCTAACAATTTTTTGATCCGGAATATAAAGGTGTGTCTGCATCTTCAATATCTCACACGGTTGCCGTGATGCTGTTAAACGAAGCGAATATTCACCTATACTGTCGGCTGGCCGATAGTAGTTCTTCGCGACATTCACATAACATACTGCGGCGAAATTCGTACTCCAAATAGTGTTTGATTCTGATATTAATACTGGTTTTCGAAAACACAAATAATAAAATGTTTCGTTGTTAGTAATAATTCCACCAAATAAATGATCCCCACGAAATCTTACCTTTTTTTGGTACCGAATAC
>NW_017103605.1:0-565 GCF_001263275.1 Habropoda laboriosa
TCGTGCACTATGCCCACCCTTGATTAAACCGTCTCAGTAGTTTACCGTAATTAATAATCTATTCTCGGAATTTATGCCAGAATTTTTGAATTTTAGTAAATACTAGAGTCAGTGCATGGCGTATTGAAATAATAGCTTCATCCCTAGTTCGTTTATTATTGAATATTTTGACGCGTTTAACTTATGCTTCTCCCCAACTCTCGTCGTGTATTTTATTCAAATTTTCTTATATTCTAGAATCGAAAAAGATACGAATTCGCGTTTTTTCTTTCGATTCTTTCAATTTTTCACTCTCGTTCTACGAAAGTTTACTTCAATAATAATATTGAAAACTTTTCTGGTGATTTTGTTTAGTAGGTAGTTGTGTTGTGTATTGCCAGCTCAAATATGAGCTGCTTAATGTATATGCTTAAAATGTATTTTCTTGTGGCCGCGGGTTTGTGAGTCTTGCAAAATTGATTGGAACTGGGAGGAAGGAAGGAAGGATGACAATCTGAGTGGAAGGAAGGAAGGAAGGATGACGTTCCGAGTGAAAGAAAGGAGAAAATGCAGTCAAATCCATGTT
>NW_017103606.1:0-553 GCF_001263275.1 Habropoda laboriosa
ATAGCAGAATAAACACCATTAGAGAACGAATATCGCCGCAGTTTGTTATGTGACAGTCGCGAACAAATACTATCGGCAAACCGACAGTATATGTGAATATTCGCGTCGTTTAACAGCATTACGGCACCCGTGTGAGATATTGAAGAAGCTGACACACCTTTATATTCGGGATCAAAAAATTGTGAGATTTCGTTGTATTCACTTAGCTGAAGGAATTATATTTAATGTCGAAATATTTAAGTGTCTGTATTTTCGCCCACATCGTAGTTCGAAAATTCGACGCCGTTGTCCAGGATGCGTAGCAGAATCGTACGCCATTTAGAGTACGAGTATCCCCCCAGTATGTTATGTGAAAGGCACAAAGAAATACTATCGCCTAGCCGACGTTATAGGTGTCCATTCGCTTCGTTTAAGAGTAACAAACCAACCGTGTAAGATATTGAAGAACCAAGCACACCTTTCCAAAAAATGGTAAGTTTTGTTGGGAACATTTATTTATTGGAAACTTTTCTAACGATGAAATATTTAATTATTTATATTTTCCCCCACATCG
>NW_017103607.1:0-277 GCF_001263275.1 Habropoda laboriosa
AGTTAAATATCTCGACGTTAAAAATAATTCCTAAAACTATATGTGACCAACGAAATCTTACCTTTTTTTGGTACCGACTACGAAGGTGTGGTTTTTTTTTCAATAGCTCAAGCGCTTCCCGTGTCTCTGTTAAACGAAGCGAATATACACCTATAACGTCGCGCTTGGAGATAGTATTTCATGACGATTTACACGTAACGTACCGCTACGATTATCGCTCCCGAAATGTAGTATGATTCTGCTATGCATTCTGGACATCGGCGCCGAAATTTCGAAT